>NC_090176.1:2837293-3132293 GCF_024679245.1 Pseudorasbora parva
TAAAGATTGGGAAATGTGTCCTAGCGATTGCAATTTAATTTCATCATGTAATTTCAATTTATTTTTGGCAGTGTATTTGGTCTAGGACACAGGTAACAGTAGTGAGGTTCTGTGTCTCACCTGTGAGAGTCTTCATGCATTGAAATGTAAATTACTGGTGGGGGGTTGAGCAGCAAACTCAACACACACACTATTCTCTATTCCAATTTCAAGAGCACATCTAAACCACTAGCCCAAACACATTACAAGTGAAAGCACAAATAAATACAAAAGATATGATACAAATGAAATAAACAGTGCTTTTAAGGACGGTCTCTCAGTATATATATAACACTGTATTGTCCTCACTGTAAAAATAATATATATATATTTTTTTATTATTATTATTTTATTAGTTAATAATTTTTACAGTTACTTTTTCTCAAAGTGTATGTTCACTTAACTGAACCTACTATGACATAAGCTATAACTATGTTTACTGAGATACTTACTATTTTTTAAATAATTTTGTATTAATTTGTCCACTTAAGAGTAAGAAGTCCTGAAAGATAGCTCAGTTTAGCATTCGTGGACTGTCAGAGATACAGCTTTCGGGGCGTGTGCTTCAGATGTTCATGAATATAGCACGTGAGTAATGAAGAGCCTTCTGAAGCAAAAAAGGCCTTCTGAAGCAAAGTGGCACGTTTGTGTAAAAACAATGTCCATATTTTAAACTTTATAGACTATACTAACTATTTTTATTGAAAGAAATTGTGTTTTAGTTTTATTATGAAAAGAGTAACCCCTAACGCTAAGTTTTGTTTAGCTCTATCTTCTCTCTTCAGTGTTTGTCAGTGCACATACGTCAAGGATTCATGGGTGAAGAAGGGTTACTCTTTAAAGGACAACTCCAGTGAGAAATGACCCTCGGGGTAATTAACAGATGGTTACTGAGTAGATCTTTCTGTGGGATGCGTTTTCATGGAAATCAAGTGTAAAGAGTTTTATCTCTAAAAACAGATTTGAGTGACGAACGCTGTGCTAAGTGATGAATCTCATATGGGCCGTTGTTTCCGGAAGAAAACACTGAACGCAGTAGAGAAAAAAAAAAAAGGCCATGTAATTAGATTTCACAAACTTAATTCCTATCGACCAGCTCACTTAGCACAGCGTTCGTGGCTCTAGTCATCGAGACTGTTTTCCAAGATGCCTGCCGTCTGTAAACGTGTAATGGACTGTCTTTATAAAGTGTCTTCTTATTAAACTGTTTGCACTCTTACAAAGTTCTCAATGCTTCGATTTGCATGTAGGGACCCTCATCATGCTACCGTGTTAGTGTGAGGTTATTTTGAGCCTTGTTAGTGGTATTAACTAGCGATTTAATTTCACTTATTCCATGCCCCATAGACAAACATTATAAGCTAATCTGTGTTTAGAGATAAAACTCTTTACATTCGATTTTCATGAAAACGCATCCTAGAGAACGATCTACTCGGTAACCATCTGTTAATTACCCCTAGGGTCATTTCTCACCAGAGTTGTCCTTTAAGCGCAAGTTGATTCGTGTAGCACTGAAAACCGAAAGCTAGTGTTGTCTATAAATGTTTAAATATGGATATTTTTATTACACAAATGCACCGCTTCAGAAGGCCTTTATTAACCCCCTGGAGCTGTGTGGATCAGTTATATGATGGATATATGCACTTTTATGGACCAACAAGGCACTGGCATTATAAAGCTGGGAAGAGCCAGGACTTTTTTAATATAAATTTAAATAACTTCATTTGAATAAAGAATGTCATATACACTTGGGATGACTTGAGGGTGAGTAAATCATGGGCTAATTTTCATTTGTAGGTGAACTAACTGCTGTAAACTGGGCCCACAAACACAGTAGATCCCCCCCCCCCCCCCCCACACACACACACACAATTTACATTTTAATAATTATAAATAAGGGAAGATTTGAAAACCTAGTTTGTGAACCAAAGGCCAACCTAGAGGAAAGGAAAATCAAACCTTAGATCTCCTTCTCAACTCACATCTTTCTCCTAGACAGAAATGAGATCAAGTGAATCAAATTGAGACATAAGGCTAAGTCTCCTGCTCCTCACATGTTTATCCTGAGACAAAAAAATGACATTCTCTCATGTTTATCTCCACTAAAGTTTCATAAGAGATCTCAACAACATCACACACTGTGCTCTGATTTGTCTCCTTGGCTAGAGAGACTGGATTGCTCATATGTGTCTCCTCTAAAGTTTCAGAAGGGATCTCAACAGTATCGCATGCTGTGCTCAGACTCTTCTCTTCAGCTCGATACTCTGGAACTCTCACTTTTGTCACCTCTAAAAAGTTTCATAAAAGATCTCAATAACATCACACACTGTGCTCAGAATATTCTCCTTAGTTAAAGTCTCTGGCACTCTCAAATTTGTCAAACAAATGTTGGTCACTTTTTCAAAACTGATCACAACTTCAGTCTGTGCAAGCTAAACTGTGGATCATTGGCACTTGATTTGAGACATGAATTAAGTGTTTTGTTAGTTTTTGTGGATTTTGAATGTGAAATAACTGCTGTGAAGCAGAAAGTTAGTTTGGAGAACAAGTTTTGAAAATGACCAAAGTATTGAGAAATGTGTCCTAGCGATTGTAAAAACTGTAATTTAGTTTAATTTGGCAGGGCAAATCCCAGCATCTTCTCTAGTTTATTTGAGAAGGGTTCTGCCACATTGGTAGTTTGAGCTCTATTGGCCTGTGGTTCACAAACTGGTTTTTCAAGTCTTCCCTTATTGAAATGTAAATTGAGGAGAGAAACACACAGGCGTCGTGATTTACTATCAAACAGGGGACCTGAGTCAGTGTGTGTGTAACGTAATCACTATTCAATAATGACCTGCAATTAATACATTAGAGAGCTATTTCTGCTTGATTTAACCCTTTAAACTCAGGTATTGCTGTAAAAACTCTAAATCTTTGCAGTGTGTTTGTGATGATAAGAAATGTCACAGCAAACACACAGGCGTCGTGATTTACTATCTAACAGGGGACCCTGAATCATTTTGTAAATCATAAATAAATCAAAAGTGGTTAGTTTAAAAAACTCATAAATGTATAAGGTGGTAAGATGGGCCTTTTACATGGGCCAAAAGTCACACATTATTTTTAAAAATACTTGGCTAAAATTAAATGTTTTTAATAATGTCTATAGCCCCGTTTCCACCAAAATTATCCGGAACAATTTGTACCAGGAACTTTTTTACAGGAACTTTTCTCCCCCCCAGACCTGCAGCTGTCTGCGTTTCCACCGCGATAAAGTTCCGAGAAGATTAGGCAAATTAGTCCGGTGATGTAGGACTGCGCGCGACTGCTCCTCCAGATCAGTGAAGGACGGTAATCATTTTTAAGTGTACCGATTGAAAGATTTAGTGAACTGTTTACATGAGACGTTATCTAAACCGATCTGGTGTTTACATGTGATGACTTTCAATCACAATCATTTTGTCACATGCAGTTTGTCTGCCGCACCAAAAATGTCAACGCTGTTTCTCCAGCAGCTGGAGTGTGTTAACTGTAGCCATAGCAACTCTTAACGGCCACCAGGACTAATACAGTATTATTCATAGCTATTTGTTGTAAAGTGTAATAATCATCTCAGAAAAAAAAATCTTCTGTCAGGCGCAGTTAAAGTAAAAACTGCCCGGGGCAATATACGCTGTGTCATTACTCCAACATTATCTTCATAACTTACAAAATAAAAAGTTTACCCCTCAGAAAAATGTACTTTCCTCTCTTGTCAACATGAGCGCGGCGCGCGCCGTCACGTCATGTAAGGACACACACTTAAAAGTAATCGGTCAGGTCGTTTACATGGTGAAAAAAAATGAATAACGAGTATGGAAGAGATTCAAGCTGTGCTGCTTTTGCTGGTTATGTATAGATTTACTAAAGAGGTAATTAACAATGACAGAAAAGAGCACTAATATGCAGATTCAGCAGCATGCAGCATATTCAGAAAGCTTGTAAAGCTAGATTTAAAATGACAATGTATATTATTATCAGCTATTACGGACATTGAACGTGAGATGGCTGAGACGACCGCGCGCCACCAGACAGAGAGCAAGACTGATATTTACTGAACGCAGCACGAACCTCGCAAAAGACTTTTAAAAATGCCGGTTGAACTAAAATGCTGCGTGAGCTCAACCAATCAGCATGTTCAGCGCCCAAGTCCCGCCCTCGAAAGTTCCTGAACTTTGAAAAAGTACTACCTCGCGAGCAGGGCCGTTTGGAGGGGGAAATATTTACCCGGAACTTCATTTAGACCCTGGTTCCTGCGGTCGAAACACACGAAGTACCACCCAAAGTTCCTAGTTCCTGGGTAAAGTTCCTGTGGTGGAAACGGGGCTTATGTTAACACTTGTTTAAAAGAACTTTAGATGCAAAGTTTGTCCCATTTACCGTACCTTTTTTTTGATAAAAAAAATATGCATTATTTTTCAATAAATATAGGCTACTGTCATTTAAATGTTATATATATATGGACAGAGATACGTCATGACGTAGATGTGACGGCATACCCGGAAGCTATAAAGGGGAGCTCGGCGCATTGTAGCGTCAGTTATCCCTCTTCAGCAATAACGGTCTGTGTGTGTTTGAAGCACTGTCTGTCTATTTATTGTTGTTTGTCCCATATATATAAAAATATTCAAAGAAAGAGGCCTAGTATTCAAAAAAAAGAAAAAAAAAAGAAAGAAATATGTCGAATACAGAGTTCAAGATATGCGTGCATCCGTGTCCCCGCTTCATCTCGGGAGCGGACACACACTCTCTTTTTGTTCAGTGCCTGGGCATTCAGCATGCTCAGGCGGCTCTCGAGGGAGCCGCCTGCAGTCACTGCGAGCTGCTGAGGCTCAGGGTACTGAGGTCTCGGTTGGCGGTCTTTGATGAGGCCGGCCAACCACGCGAGCTCCGTGGTTCTGGGCCCGTGTCGCAGGAGATTGAGACTGCCGAGGCACTTTCTCAATCTTCCTCTGACAGTTCAGAGGTTCTCCCACCTCGTGTGGAAGCCCGTGAAGCGGCTTCTTCCCCCGGGGTGGAGAACCCGATGTTGATCCTCTCCGGGTCTGAGGATCCGGAAGAGATCAAGATCGAGGCGGGTGGAGCCGCATATATGTCAACACCGCATCCACCCGCCCAAGAGGAGCTTATAGAGGTACTTACTCGTGCCGTGGCCAAATTAAATATCGATTGGCCACAAGAGAGACAGGAAGTTCAGCCATCAAGCAGGCTGGACGATCGGTTTCTCTCGCGCCGGGCTCAGTTACCTCGCCGGGGCTTACCGTTTTTCCCGGACCTGCACAATGAGTTGTGCAAGTCTTGGAACAGACCATACTCCGCGCGCATTTCCAACCCCCCGTATTAGATTATGCTAATATTGTGGGTGCACGCGAGGCAGGCTACGGGACGATGGTGCAGGTGGAAGATGCTCTCGCAAGCTATCTGTCACCCGAATCGGCATTGTACCTAAAAGCACCGGTACTGCCCACCAAGCCGTGCAGGGGCACATTGGCGTTGGTGGGCAGGGCTTATATGGCGGCGGGTCGGGCTGGTAGTTCCCTGCACACTCTCTCGATCTTGCAGGCATACCAGCAGACCTCCAAAAAGAGCTAGACGAGGGGAAGGGCCCCTCGCCTGAGGACATCTTAGAGCTCAGAAAGGCTGCTGACTTGTCTCTCCGGGTCACCAAGGAGATGGCCCGTGCCATCGGCCGCTCCATGGCATATATGGTTACTGTGGAGAGACATTTATGGCTAAACTTATCGGGGATGAAGGAAAAAGATGAGACTTTTCTACTGGACTCCCCGATCTCGCCTTCTGGCCTGTTCGGCGACGCCGTTAATTCAGTCGTCGACAGGTTTCAGGAGGCGAGGAAACAGTAGGCAGCCTTTCGGCAGTTCCTCCCTCGTCGGCCAAAATCAGGGAAGGCTGCCACTAGTGGGCAGTCTCAGCTGTAAGCCAGCTCCTCGCACCGCCAGGTGGAAAATGAGAGCGGCCGCCTCTAGAGCCCCTCCTCCGGGAGTTTGACAACAGAGGTGGCGCTCTTACCAGCAGGCTTCTGTGCAGAAGGGCGATCTAAGGAACGTCCTTCTCGCTAAGAAGGCTGTTGGGAAGAAGTCCTAGCTGCGGTTGTCTCTCGCGCAACGCTCTCGATGGGAAAACGATGTGAAAATCCCGCCGTCACAGACGCTTCGGGCCACAACGTTTTCCCATGGACACGTCATGCTCCAGTCGCCTCAAGAAAGACCTGCGACTGGGCGGGACGAATGTCCAAATACCGAAAATTGTATTTCGATCTCTGCCGGGCATCCGCTTCAGGGATCGAAAAACAAGACTCAAGTAACACCCGAGACCAGCCTCGAGAGGCTGATTCCCTTAGTAGATTATCTCGGCGCATGGAAATGCCTTCCGAATATATCCACATGGGTCCTGCGTACTGAAGAAGTAGGGTACAGACTGCAGTTCGATCACCCCCCTCCGAAATTCAATGGGGTGACATGGACTGCAATGGTGCCAGAGTGGGTTCGGGTGAAGGAACAAGAGTAGAATCCTTGCTGACAAAGGGAGCCATAGAGTGGGTCCCGCCGTCGGAAAGGGAGGCCGGGTTCTACAGCCGGTACTTTATAGTTCCAAAAAAGTATGGAGGGCTTCAGCCGATTTTAGATCTAAGGTATCTGAACCGGTCTCTGAGGAGATTCAGGTTCAAGATGTTGACCATCGTGACTCACCATCGTGAGTCAGATCCAGCCCAAGGACTGGTTCGTCACGATAGATTTAAAAGACGCCTATTTTCATGTCTCCATCCTTCCTTGCCACAGGAAGTTTCTGAGGTTCGCTTTCGGGGGCGAAGCGTATCAATATCGGATGGCAGTTCAACATCGAGATGTAGTTCAAGCACATATTCAACGCTTGGGGTTGAGGCTTAACACGAAAAAGAGCGTGTTGACGCCAGCCCAGAAAACGAGGAATAATATGGGATTCGGTTTCGATGCGGGCGCAATTATCCCCCGCACGAATCAATACCGTTCTGGCGATAGTCTCAAAGATAAAGCTGGGCCAAAGTATCACTGTGAAACACTTTCAGATAGTGTTAGGGCATCTAGCAGCAGCGTCCAACGTCATTCCGTTCGGCCTGCTACATATGAGGGCCTTACAGTGGTGGCTGAAGAACAAGGGGTTTTCCCCCAGAGGGAACCCATTCCGTATGATCAGAGTCACGCGCAAATGCCTTCGGGCTCTAGGTATATGGAAGAAAGCTTGGTTTCTGTCCCAAGGGCCAGTCTTGGGAGCATCATGTTGCCGGAAAACCGTTTCAACAGATGCCTCCCTTACTGGCTGGAGCGGGGTCATGGAAGGCCGCTTTGCGAGGGGTCCATGGGAGGACAGTCATTCAATCTAGCACATAAACTGCCTGGAAATGATGGCGGTCTACAGAGCTCTCAGGAGTTTACTCCTGGAACTTCGCGGACACCACGTTCTAGTCCGTACGGACAATATGGCAGTCGTGGCGTACATAGACCGCCAGGGGGGGTTGAGATCGCGCCCAGTATGCAAACTGGCGCATCTCATTCTTCGCTGGTCACAAGAGAAACTGCTATCCCTCAGGGCAATGTATATCCCGGGGATACAGAATCAGGGGGCAGATATACTATCGAGACAGGGGCTGAGGCCCGGGGAATGGCGGCTCCTCCCAGAGGTAGTGGAGGCGATTTGCCGGAGGTTCGGCCCAGTGGAAGTGGATCTGTTTGCGTCTCGAGAGACATCCCACTGTCCACTGTGGTTCTACCTCACGCATCCAGCCCCGCTGGGGTTGGACGCTATGGTACAGACGTGGCAGAGGCTGCGTCTGTACGCATTTCCCCCTATCGCTCTGCTCCCAGGGGTCCTGGAGAGAGTTCGGCAACAAGGAGTCAGTCTCCTTCTGGTAGCTCCTCGTTGGTCAACTCGAGTATGGTTCTCAGACATAATAGCTCTGCAGGCGGATCGCCCGTGGCAGGTCCCTCTGAGGAGGGACCTCCTATCGCAGGCAGGGGGCACAATATTTCACCCCCGCCCCGAAATATGGAACCTCTGGGTCTGGCCCCTGAGGGGGCCAGGTACCGAGAGGAGGGATTGCCAGCGGATGTTATAGAGACCCTACTTAGCTCTAGGGCCCCATCTATTAGGAGATTGTACAGCCTCAAGTGGAACGTCTTCGTCACTTGGTGTAGAGAACGTGAGGTAGACCCAGTTAACTGCCCAGTGGCTTTAGTATTGGAGTTCCTCCAAAATCGTTTCACTGCAGGGCTTACCCCGTCTACACTTAAGGTGTATGTGGCAGCTATTGGAGGTTTCCATGCTCCGTTAGGTGATGGGCCTTTGGGTAGGCACCACTTGGTTGTACGTTTCCTTCGTGGGTCACGGAGAATGAGGCCTGTAGTACGTACCAGAGTTCCGACATGGGATCTGGCAGTGGTTCTCGAAGGCCTGGCCGAGGCCCCCTTCGAGCCACTGGAGGCAGCAGAACCTAAGAATCTCACGCTTAAAGTGGCGTTCCTCCTAGCTATTACCTCTCTCAGGAGAGTGGGAGATCTTCAAGCCTTGGCCATCACGCCAACCTGCTTGGAGTTTGCCCCGGGAGGAGTAAAGGCCGTACTGCACCCTAGGCCAGGCTATGTGCCTAAGGTCCCGTCCAGTATGGTCAGGTCATTGGTTCTTTAGGCGTTTCATCCCCCGCCCCATGTGACGGCGGAAGAAGGGAGATTGTTCCTTTTGTGCCCCGTTCGGGCCCTAAGGTTTTATCTGGAAAGGTCAGCTCAGTGGAGGAAATCAGACCAGCTGTTAGTGTGTTTTGGCTCACCCAAGAAAGGGCTGACTGCATCAACCCCTACTATTAGTAGTTGGATTGTGCAGGCGATAGCTTTGGCATATCTGGTGCGCAATCTGCCTTCACCTATTGCCTTGAGAGCCCACTCGAACAGAGGCATGGCCTCCTCGGTGGCCCTTCTGTCCGGACTACCTATGCAGGACATCTGTGAAGTGGCCGGTTGGGCTACTCAGCACACGTTCATAAGGTTTTACAGCTTACACCTCCCTGCGACCCCCGGACCCCTTGTGCCTGGTCTCCAGCTCACAATAGGGCAGGCGTATCCTTGGTGTGGCCTAGTGGGCACTCGTTCCCCAAATTCGTCGTTTCGACGCAGTGCGAAGTTCCCTCGATATAGGGAACGTCTCGGGTTATGTATATAACCCTTGTTCCCTGAGAGGGAATGAGCACTGCGTCTCGTCGCCACACCACGTATCGCCTGAGAGCATTTTGCTTCATCGCGATAATTGACGCGACAATGCGCCGGGCTCGCCTTTATAGCTTCCGGGTATGCCGTCACATCTACGTCATGACGTAGGACCAATAAGGATTGGACTAGTTTCATTCATACTTCAGATGCGTTCATGCTTAGGGAGCATCCCCAAATTCGTCGTTTCGACGCAGTGCTCGTTCCCTCTCAGGGAACAAGGGTTATATACATAACCCGAGACGTTTTCCAATGGTTTCAAATGGGTCAGATTTGCTCTAGGCCTTTTCTTTTACAAACATGTTCATCAAATACTGTAACCGAGACAGTTCACATTTAACTAATGTAATGCTACCTCATTGAAATGCTCCCCCCTCCCGCAGCGCACGTTTGTTCCATGGTGTTGTAGTTTGCTCTTTTACAACTACAAATTAGACCAGTATGCATCTCATATTGCAGCCAATCAGCTTTCGTGTTATTGGCACGAGCCTCTTTCTGATCATACCCCACAGCCGAAGAATAAAACATTCTTCCGCTGACGGTTCCTCCAGTTCTGCGATCGTGAACGTGAAGGCAAATCTTTCTCACCATCTTATATAATGACCAAATAAAAGTATATATACCCGATTGTTAATAACAGTGATGTAAACTCCGAACTCCGATGTCAGACGGCGTGTTTGCTGCCTGTCAGCGATTGCGCGAGTGTATTGAATGTTATTTCTAGGCTCATTTGCCTACTCTTGATCAAATACACACATTATGCATATGTCCATATCCTGACTTGAGTAAAAAAGTTTGAGATGTGTCGGTAAGTACTGGATCTGCACATTAGTAAGTTCTCAAAGCGAAAGCAAACTAATATAGCTTAACAACAACACAAACGGGGAAAACCGCACTTACACTTAAAGCACTGTTTGTAGATAAGCATCTTTATGTTGTATTTAATTTTCCTATTGTCATTTGTTTATAATTATATATTTCATTACTGACCACCATTTACTTGATTACATAATTACTTGAACACTTTTTACTTATATTAAGCAATTGCTTATTGCTGTGGTTTACTTTTAAGATGTTGGTCATATTTCCCACTCCAAGCGATCGTGTTATTAAAGATAGATAGCACACCACTGGACCAGCCTTTTTTGTAATAGGCCTGCCAAACAAGATTCATGCATTTAGTTTGTTTTCTCACCATGTGTGACTATTGTCCATCTAACATAATAATATGGTTAATGTGGCATCCTAATTATGGAAAAAAAAAAAAAAAAATTCGCAAATTTATGGAAGTGACCTCTACAAAATAAAAATAAAAATTATTTTGGTCAAAAAAATAAATAAAATAAATAAATGTAACGGTTGTGTGTATGTGTAATCCTGGTGGGATTGAGCTATGAATAATAAGTTTACTACTACTTTTTCAATTTAAATAAATTAAATAACAAGTAATTTGGTGATTCTGCATTTCCTTTGCATTTATTAAATTTTTTATTGCGCGATATAGATCTTAAATTTAATTCATAATGGTCTTAAAAAGTCTTAAATTTGACTTGGTGAAACCTGCAGATACCTTGTTACCATCACCACACCATTTTGAACGGTGCAGCCACATCATTCCCACAGCTGTCTCTCTGCTGTTGTGGGAAAAGTCTCCATTTCTCCATTTCCTCCATTTCTCCAGGAGACTCCAAAGCCTCCTGGATCTTCTTATTAAATTTGGGGAGGCGTCAGGTTATAAACTAAATGTTCACAAGAGTGAATTACTCCCACTTAATCTAGCAGATTCTGTTTTAGCCAAAATTACCGTACCTTTTAAGATTACTAAGCATAGTTTTGTTTATCTTGGCATTACCATTACAAAGAAAATGTGTGACCTTTTCAAAGAAAATTTCACTAAACTGCAATTGAAAATTCAACAGAAATGATCTAAATGGTCACCTCTTTTCCTTTCACTAGTCGGGAGAGTGAATGTGATCAAAATGTCTATATGACCTAGATACTTATATTTATTTCAAAGTCTTCCTGTGTACATCCCCATTGTTTATTTTAAAAAACTTGATTCTGCATTTTCATCATTTATTTGGAATGGCAAAACGCCACGTTTGCGTAAAAAACATTTGCAGAAATTGAAAAAAGACGGCGGTCTAGCTCTTCCAAATTTCCGTTATTATTACCGGGCTGTCAATCTATGTTGTCTGTCCTTTTGGGTGCACTACTCAGACAACAATGGGTGGAGAAGGAGAAGCTTTCTTCTGACTTGTCGCTGCCGGCTGTAATTGGTGCATCAATTCCGTTATCTAAAAACCTGACAATTAGCAACCCTATTGTTCAAAATTCGATTAAAATATGTGTTCAGTTTCGAAAACATTTTGGTCTTTTAAGGATGAGTTTGTTAACTCCAATGGCATCTAATAATTTCTTCCCTCCATCAATGCTGGATGCTGTGTTTCATGGGTGGCGGTGGCAGGGTCTGAATCTTTTTAACGATTTATTTTTGGACAACCAATTTGCATCCTTTCAGCAGTTGTCTGATAAATATCATCTATCAGCTTCTAAGTTTTTAAGATACTTACAGGTCCGGCACTTCATTTCAGGTTCCATCCCGGGGTTCCCTGACAAACCTCCTAACAACATGATGGATGATGTGATGATCTTTAACCCCACCAAAAAAAAGGCTATTTCCACAAATCTCGGTTTGATTTTACGTTTAGACTCCTCATCTATGTCTGCTATTAAGAAGTCCTGGGAGCAAGATCGACAAATTAGCATCAGTAAATCAGATTGGGATGACGTTTTGAGGAAGATTCATTCATCCTCAATATGTGCGAAACATTGTCTTATTCAGTTTAAAGTGGTTCATCGGGTGCATCTTCATAAATCGAAACTAGCTAAGATTTATCCTCAACTTGACCCTACCTGTGATCGGTGTAAGACAGCAGAGGCAACTCTAATACACATGTTCTGGTTCTGTCCTAAACTACAACAATTTTGGGAAGGTATCTGTATCTGTATCACACATTCTTAGGACAGACCCTCAGTCACTCCTCAGAACAAATACACACTTTTAGAAAACATGAAGAAAGAAACAATCATTGTTTCTCTTGATTAATCCAAATCATCTCAATAGTGGTCCAATTCAAACTAAACAACAAAACATAAGTAATATGGATAATAATTCATCTAAGCCCTTAAGCCTTTATAAAAACATCTTTCAGTTTATATTTGTGCTTTGCCCACAGTTCAGAGGACTCCTCTGCCCATGCATGACTTTCTTTTTGAACGAATCTTTTAGGTGAACGAATCGTTCTTGTTCACGTAGTCTATTGACTCATGTTTCTCGTTCGCTGAAATTCCTCCCTCCACCGCAGCGTGGCGCTATTAGCAGCGAGCGCATGCGCAGCTCTGTCGACTGTTTCATTCTGTCAAAGATTGACAAAACCTCAAGCCAATAGCGTTCGAGTATGAGATGTGATGGAGAATGTGATTTGTTGAATTCAGTGAACGGCTGACTCTAAACGAGAAATCTTGTTCATGAACGAATTGGTAGGCTACATGTCGATCGTTCGTGAACGAAATGAACCAGTTGTTGAAGGATACTGATAGCGAACAGCTCGGCTCGTGTAGGTGGCATATTTGCGGCAAAGAAAGAAATGTTCACTTTACCACTGTGATGAAAACAGTGTAATAATGCAGGTTGATGGTTAAATGATTACTACACAGTAAAGTAAAGCGTGTTTGTATTTTATGTTTGAACCGTTTTCTTCATTACGTTTGAGTCATGTCATGCACTTCTCTAAAAACTGTAAAACAAATAAAAAATCTGACAGTGGCCTATGGTTAAAAAGATCTTGTGTGTCACATCAGTAAATAGCATTCTGAGCTACTGAACGAACAGACTCGCTGTTTTGAGTCTGAACAAGAGAGAGAGAGAGAGAGAGATCTCGTTCGTGAACGAAATGAACCAGCTCTGAACGAGAGAGAGATCTCGTTCGTGAACAAACTAAGCTACCTCGGTCATTTAGCATGTGTGTCAGTCAGTCTCGTTCAGCAATCAGCAGAAAGCGGATGCAAAGCACAGTTATAGACAAACCTCATGTTTATAGCCCCATGTTTACCATAATCCCAGATATATTAATGTCTAAATGTCTGCCCAAACAATTAAATGTTAATCATGCAAGAAAACATGCACTTATTTAGTAGATTATGCACATTTTAATAAAGCCAAATCAGTTCTTTTGTAAGTAAATACGTTCGTTCACTTAAGACATTACACATAAAACACTCTTTCGTCACCTGTGGTCATATTTATGTAATATTTTTTTTATGTACTGAACGAATCAATGAACGAATCTGAATGAATCATTTTCGTGAACAAATGGAAAATGAACGACTCTCTTAAAAGAACGTCTCAGGTTACGTATGTAACCATGGTTCCCTGAGAGGGAACGAGACGCTGCGTCGAAACGCTAGGGGGGGACGCCTCTGCGTGCCATGTCATGAAGCACTTGTGTAATCAGTCCAATAGCGGGACGATACGTCACGGGCGGGTGACGTCATCGACCAGGAAGCTATAAAGCATGCCCGGACCAAACAGTCACTAGCTTCTGGAAAAGTCGAACAAATCGATCACAGGCATGCCGGGAGTATGGCATCTCGACGCAGCGTCTCGTTCCCTCTCAGGGAACCATGGTTACATACGTAACCTGAGACGTTCCCTATCTCGAGGGAACTTCGAGCTGCGTCGAAACGCTAGGGGACCTCAATACCCACGCCGCCAGAGTCCCAAATGTCTGTATGTGTGAATCAACCCAGAAACACCCGGGACCCCGGTGTAGAGGCTACATCTAGATTGTAAAACCTCACAAATGTATGCGGAGAGGACCACCCAGCCGCATCACATACCTCTGACAATGAAACTCCCGAAAATAAGAGCCATAGAGGCAGTGGAGTGGGCGCGGACCCTCATTGGTGAAGAATGTCCGGCCGACTCATAAGCGAGCGAAATAGCCTCGACTATCCACTTGCTAAGCATCTGCTTTGAAGCCGGTTTTCCCTTGCTCGGGGACCCAAAAACACACAAACAACTGTTCTGAGTTTCGCCACAGGGCAGCCCTGTGGACATATGCATCTAGGGCCCTGACCGGACATAGCAGATTTAGCTTCTCTTGGTCTTGACTAGTGAACGGAGGCGGACAGAAAGCCTGCAGCATTAGTGGTCCCGGCACATTAGTCGGGACCGTGGGAGCATATCCTTCCCTCGGGAAGAGAAATGCTTTTACCATTCCTGGTGCAAACTCCAGACAAGAGGGTGCCACTGCCTAAGTAGGCACCCTCGAGCGTGCCGCAGGTCTGCGCCTCAAAGTACCACGAAGGAAACGCATGACCCAAGGGTGTTTCCCCAATGATGCATTATCTAATGGAATATGATAAGCAGATATCGCCGACACATATACTTTCAGTGTTGACGGAGATAACCCTGCGGAGAATTTTTCTTGTAGGAACTCAAGAACTGAACCGAACGGGCAGTTAACAGGGTCCAAAGCCTGGTGCGTACACCAGGCGACAAAAACTCTCCATTTGAGTGCGTAAAGTCTCCTTGTGGATGGTGCTCTGGAGTGCAATATGGTCTCTATCACCTCAGTAGATAGACCCGTGTTCATGAGCTGGGCCCCCTCAGGGGCCAAGCCCACCGTTTCCACAGTTCCGGGCGCGGGTGCAGTACTGACCCCCCCGGCCTGCGAAAGAAGATCTCTCCTGACTGGGATTTTCCAGGGAGGACCTTCTAGGAGAGACATAATGTCGGCGAGCCATACTTAACCCGGCCAGAGCGGGGCTACCAATAAAAGCTGAACCCCGTCCCGGCGGACGCTCTCCAGCACTCCTGGGAGCAATGCCAGAGGGGGGAAGGCGTACAGACGCAGCCTCGGCCACGTCTGTACCATTGCGTCCGGCCCCAGCAGGGCTGGATGCGTGAGGGAGAAATATGCTGGACAGTGTGTCGTCTCTCGAGACGCAAACAGATCCACCTGGGCTCGCCCAAAGCGGATCCACAGCTCCTCCACCACCTCGGGTGGAGTCTCCATTCTCCCGGCATCACTCCCTGCCTCGACAGGGAGTCTGCCGCTACATACAGGACCCCCGGGATGTACATCGCCCTGAGCGAGAGCATCTTGCCGTGGGCCCATGTTAGCATATGACGCGTCAGCTTCCACACCCGACGCAATCTCAACCCCCCCTGGTGATTTATATACGAGACCACCGAAGTGTTGTCTGACCGAACTAACACATGGCGGCCCCGCAGGTCTGAGAGGAAGTGTTTGATTTTATATGATTGAAACACAGCCATCAGCTCCAGCTGGTTTATGTGCCAGGAGAGCTGACGGCCGCTCAGACCTTGGGCCGAGCGGCCACTCATGACCGCTCCCCAGCCAGTTAGGGAGGCATCCGTCGTTAGCGTTAGGCGACGACAAGGAGCCCCCAGAACTGGACCTTGGGACAGGAACCAAGGATCTTTTCACTTCACTAAGGCACGTAGGCAGCGCCGCGTGACCTTGATCAAGCGAAAAAGGGTTTCCCCTCAGGGAGAACCCCTTGGTCCTGAGCCACCACTGTAAGGGTCTCATGTACCGCAGGCCAAAAGGTACCCCGTTGGACGCTGCTGTCATCAGCCCTAACACTCTCTGAAAGTGTTTCACAGTGAGTGACTGACCTAGCTTTATCTGGTTCACGGTATCCAGGATCGTTTTTATCCTGGGAGGGGATAGCCGAGCCAACATTATTTTCGTGTCCCAGACTACCGCCAGAAAAGTAGTACTCTGCAGCTTATAGGTGCCAGCACACATTTCTTTCCGTTCAACCTTAGCCCCAACACTCTCATATGGGCGAGAACAGCATCTCAATGCTGAACGCCCACTGTTTCGACTATGCTAACATCAGCCAATCGTTGATATAGTTGAGCACGCGAATGCCCTGGAGTCGCACCTGAGCCAGAGCTGCATTCACGCACTTGGTGAAAGTGTGGGGTGATTAAGCTAGGCCGAATGGCAGCACTCAATACTGGTAAGCTTCGCCCCCAAAAGCAAACCTGAAGACCTGTCTGTGCTGCGGAAGGATGGAGATGTGGAAGTATACATTTTTTAGGTCTATTGTGACACACCAGTCCTCGGACCTGACGTGACACACGATCTGTTTTATCGTGAGCTTTTTGTTTAGCTGATGCAGATCTAAAAATAGGCCTTAACCCTCCATCCTTCTTTGGAACTATGAAGTACCGGCTGTAAAAGCCCGACTCTCTGCAGAGGGGAGGGACCCGTGTATAGCCTCTTTTCGCAGAAGAGTCTGTACCTCTCGTTCCATGACCAGAGGCTGCTCGGGGGTTACTACCGTAGGAGTAACCCTGCTGAACACGGGTGGGTGTGACCCGAACCCTTTTTATAATGTGAGCAGGACCCATTCTGAGATATTCGGCAGAAGTTTCCACGCTGCCAGAAAATCTACTAAGGGAACCAGCCTCTAGAGGCTGGTCTCTGGATTTTCCTGGGTGGTCAGCCCGGTGTCCTGTAACGGATAACCGGCAGGTAGCAACCGAACTGACCGCCCCGGGGCCCTCACGAGAGGGCGCGAACATCCCCAAGCCGCTACGTTTCCGGGCGGACAAGGAGATATATGTTCGCCGGGGACCGCCGCGCCCTGAAGCACCAACGGTGGCAGGGTTGGCAGATCGGCCCCCCCCGATGGCACCGGGAAAGAGCGGGCGCCTCGGCGAGCCGCACTCTCCCGGAGGGGACTGCCATCGGAAGTCCTGCGCCTCTGACGTCAGGACTTCTTAGCCGAGGCCTTCCTAGCAGTAAGGACGGCCCTCAGATCCGCCCTACCACGGGAAGGTCCCGGCTGAGCGCGTCGCCCGGATCCCCGATCTCTCTGCGGGGGGGGGGGGGGCCCGAGCGGCCACACTCTCTCTTTGTTTTGCTCGGTGTAGGTTTGAGAAAGGATGTACTCGGCTGAGGCTGCCCCGCCCGACAGCCCCAGAGGGACATTTTGATTTATTTATTTATTTATTATATATATATATATATTTTTATATTTCACATCTCAATATCAATATCCCCCAGCAGGTCTGCTTGTTTTATATGCTTGCAGGGCAACCGCCGTATACAAACCGGCGGCCGCCTGATCTGCTGCCGAATATGCCCTACCCCCAAAGCCGACTTTTTTTTTTTTTTTTTTACCGGCTTGTTGTGGGCAGCTGTGGGGCTGTGTGACGATGTGGACTCGGGGGAGAGATAGCTCGCAAGCGTCTCTTCCCCGCGAGACATCGTCGCCCTTTCTGAATGATAGATGCAGACCCATAATCTACGCGATGCCTCGGCAAACACGCGATCTGAGCCACTAAACTCAACCCCGTAATCTACACGCTGCCTCGGCATGCGCGAGATCCGCGATCGAGTCATAGAATCTATATTGTAGACCCGTGATCTACACGCTGCCTCGGCAAACGCGAGATCCGAGCCACTAGATTCAGCCCCTCGTAATCTCAAACATACTGTCTGCTCGCCATTATATTGTTTTTTCTCTTTCTTATTTTATTTATATATTTATTTATTTTTTGGCGAACTTCTTGACACTCGGCCGGCCAGTCTAAACTTAACCTGGACACAGCGCGAGTTACACCAATAGCACCTCTTTTTATGAGTGTGTGTGTGTCGTTTTCTTTTGGCAGATCATCATCAGCGCTAACAACATCCAGTTCCTCGGAGCTGGAGTGCTGCTGCGCTTGTGCCTCAGCGCGAGCGGAAGAAAACCGCAGAGCGTGCTTCCAGCTCGCTAACTGAGGCATGAGATCCAGCGGGTAAAGGCAGAGATAGGGGATCACCCGTCTCTAACCCCGCCACTAGATCCAACTGCGATCCCCAGGACGCGAGCCTTCGCTGCGCCTCGGCAACAGCGGGACCCGAGCCCTGAGGACCGCGAGCCAAAGCACTCTCCTCGAAGAGTGCCCGGCGTGATCTTAATATGCGCATTAGGAGTCTCTCGCAATGCTCGCAGCCGACCCCCTCGAGAGCTGACTGGGCATGCTCGAGCCCCAAACACATCACACATTAGGACGTGTGTGTCCCCACAGGGAGGAACACAACACCTATACTGACTTGCCATATTTCTTTCTTTCTTTCTTTTTTGAACACACACACAATAAATGGACATACAATTCACACAGAGCGCTTGTGAAGACACAGAAGCTAGTGACTGTTTGGTCCGGGCATGCTTTATAGCTTCCTGGTCGATGACGTCACCCGCCCGTGACGTATCGTCCCGCTATTGGACTGATTACACAAGTGCTTCATGACATGGCACGCAGAGGCGTCCCCCCCTAGCGTTTCGACGCAGCTCGAAGTTCCCTCGAGATAGGGAATCTAAATTTCCACCACTAGTTTAAAGCACAAATGTCTGGGGTCACTATCCTCTACCTCAACTTCATGTTTACTGTACATCATATTCTTATCAACCTTCTTCCAGTCTGCTGTTTCAACAGAATTTTTCACAAACCACCCTATTTTTGTTTAAAAAAAAAATTGTTTCCATCAAACCCAATTGCACTCATCATATCTAACCATTTATGAACATAAATCTACATTTGTTAATGTTGTAAACTTTTCATCAAAACGACGTAATTATCTATTTGTATCACATTCAATCAGCTCTTTGTCAAATCTTGTGTTCTGTCTTGTGTGCACATGTGGGTTCCCTTTCAGGGGAACTCCCGTTGCATCGAAAGACGCTTATGGGAACGCTTGCGTGATGAAGTCATGAAGCACATGTGAAATCAGTCCAATAGTGGGAGGGCACGTCAGAGGCGGTGACGTCACCAGGAAGTATAAAGCCTGCCCAAAACACAACCGCGCTAGCTTCTGTTGTCTTCAGTAGCGCTTTTGTGATCAGTGAATACAGTGTTTTGATAGTTAGTAAAGTAACTCTAATTCAACACTATGGCGGAAAAGCAGCAGTTTAGAGTGTGTGTGCACCATTGCCCTCGCTTCCTTTCGGGTGGGGACACACATAGTCTTTGTGTTGCTTGTTTGGGAGAGGAGCATGCACGGTCAGCGCTCGAGGGCGCTGGCTGTGGGCACTGCGAAGCGCTTCCTTTACAGACGCTCCGATCCCGCCTGGCGTTCTTTCGCGAGGACAGTCGGGCTCGCGTTCCCCGGGGCTCTGGTCCCGCTGCTGCCGAGGCACAGCGGCGATTACAGTCCTGGGGTTCGCAAGTGGATCTATCAGCGGGGATAGAGACGGGCCCAGCCTTATCTCTTCCCTCACCTGATAGATCCAGTGCCTTTTCTCTGGGGTTGGAAGCACGCACTGCGGTTACTTCCACCCCGAGGGAGGCACCTCTGATGCAGCTCTCCAGTTCTGAGGAGCTGGAGAGTGTTAGTATCAGAGAAGTAGAGGATCCGCCTCCTCAATCACAAGCATTTGAAGAGCTAGTTGAGGTTGTGACTCGGGCTGTGGAGAGATTAAACATTGACTGGCCCGCAGACAGGCAGGACGTTCGTTCAAAAACGAACGTTTTTTGCTGACCCGGTCACAGCCTCAACGCCGGGTCTACCATTTTTCCCTGATCTTCACACCGAGGTGTCAAGATCATGGGAAAAACCGGTTTCATATAGGGTGTATAGTGCACAAACATCACACTATTCCACTATAATGAATTATAAAGAGCACGGTTATGGGGAGATGCCTAAAATAGAAGATAATTTAGCAAGGTATTTATCCCCTGAGTCGGCATCTTCCCTAAAGGCCCTGGCATTACCCACTAAGCCAGTACGCACCACCTCTGCCTTAGTGGGTAATGCTTATTCAGCGTCTGGTCATGGAAGCGGCATGTTTACACACGATGTCGCTGCTACAAGCCTACCAGGCTGAATTACTGAGCGATGTGGATGAGGGCGGGGGTTTTGGGCCCGAAGTAGTGTGTGAGCTACGTCGGGCCACAGATTTGTCTCTCAGGGCCGCCAAGGAGACGGCCAAATCTATTGGTCGCTCTATGGCAGCCTTGGTGGCTACTGAGAGACACCTCTGGCTGAATTTGAGCTCTATAAAGGAAAAAGATAAAACATTTCTGATGGACGCGCCCGTGTCTCCTTCGGGCCTGTTTGGCAACACTGTAAACACGGTTGTCGACAGGTTCCAGGAGGCATCCAAACAGGCGGTAGCGTTCCAGAAACTCCTCCCCCGCCGCTCACATTTCACTGGGGCTGCTGAGCACAGAGAGCAGCCCCAAACATCAAAAGCTGGCTCTTCATACCGTGCCACACAAAAGCAGAGTGTGGCTTCTCGTGCTCCCCCTCAAAAAGATTGGGGACAGGGGAAGCGCAGTCTGCCGCAGCCTTCGAGGGGTAAGACGGATCTACGGACCGTCATTGCGTCCAAGAAGGCTGCTAAAAAGAAGTCCTGACGCCCGAGAGGTCAGGATTATGGGGGCGTTCTCCCCCGAAGGGAGGCAGAGTACACCTCATTATACGGTGCCTGTCTCCCTTCGGGGGCCGTTCTGCCAACCCTGCCACCTCTGGTGTTACAGGGCGCAGCTCATATGAAGGAGCTGGGTTTGCGGCTTAACCCCAAGAAGAGTGTGCTTTCTCCACTTCAGAGGACCACCTTTCTGGGAGTGGTGTGGGACTCGGTGCTGAGGCACGCCTGTCACCAGCACGCATAGAATCCATACTGTCAGCAGTAAAGAAAGTGAAACTAGGCCAGTCACTTACTGTAAAACAATTTCAAAGAGTGTTGGGTCTCATGGCAGCAGCATCCAAGGTGATACCTCTAGGACTGCTGTACATGAGATCCCTACAGTTGTGTCTCAGAACCAAGGGGTTTTCCCCGAGGGGCAACCCCTTTCGCATGATCAGGGTCACGCAGCGCTGCTTACGGGCCCTGTCTATGTGGAAGAAACCTTGGTTTCTGGCCCTAGGTCCGGTGTTAGGGGCTTCTGGTCGTTGCAGGATGCTAACGACAGATGCCTCTCTCACGGGGTGGGGAGCGGTCCGGGAGGGTCACTCGACTCAAGGTCTGTGGGGGGACCGTCATCTCTCATGGCACATCAATCGCCTGGAGATGTTGGCGGTCTTTCTTGCCCTCAGGAATTTCCTCACAGACCTCAGGGGCCAGCACGTGCTAGTTCGCACGGACAACACGGCAGTGGTCGCCTATATAAATCACCAGGGGGGTCTGCGTTCACGTCCGCTATGCAAGCTGGCACGCCAGATCCTCCTATGGTCTCAGGGGAAGTTTCTCTCTATCAGAGCGGCTTATATTCCTGGGGTCCAGAATATAGGAGCAGACACACTGTCGAGACAGGGGTTGAGGCCCGGGGAATGGAGGCTCCACCCCGACGTGGTGGAGCAGATTTGGAGAGAGTTTGGCCAGGCCCAAGTGGATCTGTTTGCGTCTCGAGAGACGTCTCACTGTCCACTCTGGTTTTCCCTCACGCATCCAGCTCCGCTGGGGGTGGATGCCATGGTACAGGCGTGGCCGAGGCTGCGTCTGTATGCTTTTCCCCCGGTCGCTCTACTCCCGGAAGTTCTAGAGATAATTCGCAGGGACCAGGTGCGCCTTATTCTAGTAGCCCCGCGTTGGCCGGGCAGGGTATGGTTCCCCAATATAGTGTCTCTCCTCGATGGGCATCCACTTCAGTTGCCAGTCAGGAGGGACCTCCTGTCCTAAGCAGGGGGATCAATATTTCATCCCCGTCCAGAATTATGGAACCTGTGGGCGTGGCCGCTGAAGGGGCCCAGCTCATGAGTTCGGGTCTCTCTACCAATGTGGTAGAGACCATTCTGCACTCTAGGGCTCCCTCCATGAGGAAGCTCTATGCCCTGAAATGGACGGTGTTCACTTCCTGGTGTAGGAACCGTCACCAGGATCCAGTTCACTGCCCACTGGGTACAGTGTTGGAGTTCCTGCAGGAACGGTTTGATGCAGGTCTTTCCCCCTCCACGTTAAAGGTGTACGTGGCGGCTATTGGTGCTTACCACACTCCTCTGGGTGGTATGTCGGTGGGTAAAGATCCACTGGTGTCTCGTTTCCTTCGTGGTACTCTTAGGCTGAGGCCTGTAGTTCGCACTAGGGTGCCGGCTTGGGACCTGGGAACGGTCCTCCAGGGCCTCTCCCAGGCTCCCTTTGAGCCTTTGGAGGAGGTTCAGGACAAGTTTGTTACGTTAAAGGCGTTATTCCTTCTCGCTATTTCTTCTCTTAAAAGGATAGGAGATCTTCAAGCTCTGTCAGTGGCACCCTCGTGCTTGGAATTTGCACCTGGCATGGTCAAGGCCTTCCTTCATCCTAGGCCAGGTTATGTTCCTAAGGTCCCTACTAATGTAGCTAGATCTATTGTACTGCAGGCCTTCTGCCCTCCACCTTTCCTCAATCCGGACCAGGAGAACAGTAATTTGCTTTGCCCAGTTAGGGCTTTAGATGCTTACGTCCACAGAGCTGCCCTGTGGCGTAAGACTGACCAACTGTTTGTGTGCTTTGGGCCCCCAAACAGGGGGAACACCTGTGTTCCCTCATTCTCTGCTTGATTTTTTCCCCTTTTAGAAGCTCCTGAAGCCTGTTGCATGAAGCTAGCTGAACAAACTCTGAGTTTCAGAGTAGGTTTAGATTTGACAAATCCAGATAAATCAACCTGGTTTAGATCAAAACCGTTTCTCAAAGCTTGGTATAAACTTTCTCTGTCAACTCCGCTTTAATCCAGAGTTGGAGATTAACTCTGAAGCACGAGCAGCTGAAAGTGTGACACGTGCTGCAAACAGCCAATCACAGCGTCCGTTTGATTCACTTCTATTCTGGAGATTGAGAGATCGTTATGAAAATAATCATGAAATTAAATGTGTTTACAAAGCAGGAATAAAGACTGCTGCTGCGGAGAGTTTGAGAAGGCACGACGTCGATCATGACCCTATGACTGCACGAGGCAAGTGCTATTAGATATTATTAAAAATAATAATAATTTTAATGAATATATATATATATATATATATATATATATATATATATATATATATTCATAACAAAAAATGTATATAAATAAAACATGTATATATATAAAAACATATGAAATACTTAAAATGTAATAAATGGTTAGGCTGTTACCAATAATTCTACAAAAACAAAACCAACAAATAAACAATAATGGACAACCTAACTGGGCCCCACAACTTTATCCAAGATGGGGCCCACATTCAGGCCATCAAACTGCCCACCCTGAGCCCATGCCCAGATGACGCCCATGTAGCCCAGCTAAACTCCAAGTGGGGCCCACATGGACATGTTGGCTGGGGGGCTGCTACTATCTTTTCCCGAGCTGCGTAATCGGGAGGGGATACATTCGGGAATACTTTCTTTAATGTTTTGTTGATCAAAGTTTGTTTGGTTCTGATTTATTTTCGTTAAATTTATTTTGGTTTCGGTTAGTTGAACTGAAATCTTTATCTCTTGCCTGCTGCAGAAGGAAATATGTGAGTCATGAAGTTATGCCAATAAACCGTTAAAACTGCCTTGTTGCCTTGTGTGTCCTTGTTATGTTGCTTAATCTCTTCTCTAATAAGCACTTTTAAAAGTGGTGTTCAAAACAGCAGTACAGTCCTTCTGAACAGACTCAGAACACCATTCACTATCTGAGTGACTTCAAGAGACTGATCATGTCTGACAGTAACAATATAAATATTACTGAGATACAGGAGATGAACAGAGGATGTGGAAACTATTACGGTTCACTTTAGCTCCAGTATTTGATCATTGCTTAACTGACTTCCTTTTTTATCATCTTAAGATATTGCATGTTCATGACCACAGTTGCAAAAGCAGAGCATTTAAGGGAAATGTGGTTCACTTGAAGCAACATCCAATTACTTTTTCATAATTACTGCATAAATGATCATTATGTGTGTGTGTGTGTGTGTGTGTGTGTGTGTGTGTGTGTGTGTGTGTGTGTGTGTGTGCGACTAACTCCCGAAACTGCGAAACCCAAGATAATTTTTTCTTAGCTTCCTGCCAATTACATATGTAGAAATGTATCTTGTCTATAACATTTAAAGGGATGTATGAAAAAATTACAGCTAGTGGTTGAAAGGGGTAGTGCAGCCCATATTCTACATATTGTTTGCTCTTCTCCCTCGGACTCGAGCTTCATGTGGTTTGCCAGATTGAGGACATGCAACAGGGACAAGCATAATTGACAATGGAAGGCATGGAGACTGTAAACTGATGAGTTGATTTTTCCGTGTTTTAATAATCTTTCGTTTACAGACATTTTGATGGATGACAAGGATTTTTAGGTTGGGTAGAATATGCGATCTCTGACCCAGTTTGTTTGCTGGTGTCCATGGCAGCAATGTGCTGTGTTTTCCGCCCACTGACAACCTGTGGTGTCGAAATACTATTAGGTAAATTGGCAACGTGCCTTATTGCACAGACCAAAACAAAAACAGACAATCCCACAAAGAACGCAAATTTCCAAGTAAAATAACTGGCTGTAGGATTGTTTTTTAGAGAGATGAGTATGTGAACTCAGCATGTTTCCTAAATATCTGCAAACATATGATGGTATTTTTCAATTTTGTAAATATATTAAAAAGTACTTGTTGAAGTAGTCACAGTCAAGATCCAAATTATTCTAGTTAATCTCTAATGAGTTTTAGCTTCAGTGTAGGTCTATCAACTACTGTATGAAAACATGCTTTGTCCATATTAATGAAGTCACAAACATAGAGTACAGTCATGCTCAAAAGTTTACACACCCCTCACAGAATCTGCAAAATGTTAACTATTTAAAAAAAATACACGTGGGATCATAAAAAATGCTTGTTATCTATTAATCAGTACTTTGAAAAGATGTATCTCAAAATCATACAGTCAGTGCTGGAAATGTTTCAAATACGCAAAAGATGCTGGAAACCTGAAGATATTGCTGGACCTGGAGGGTTTTTCTGAAGAACACTGGTCAGTTTAACTGCTCAGGACAAACAAGAGACTCAAGAACAACCATCACAAAAATCACACACAGCCGTGGATCATCAGGGACCGACACACAGTATTCAGAATCAAGGCTGTGTCAATTTTTGTATTTGGTCCCTTTTGTAAATTTTTTTTTTTTCTTGTGGAATATATGTACACATATTTTATGTAAAATATCTTATTCAGGACAAAATAAAATAACAAATGCTATAAAAAAAAACATGGATTTTGTATGTTCCCTTTGTCAAAATTATTCACATTTTGCGGATTCTGCTAGGGGTGTGTAAACTTTTGAGCACGACTATACATCTAAACAGAAGACAAAATGCACTCAAGTACAAATAAGTTGTTCTAGCCCATTATATGGATATCACGTGTTCTTGACCACAGTGGTGCCTTCTAAAACTGCTCAAAGGCAGAAGTTCAGAGCAATGCAAACCATTTGAAGAAACAATTTCTAATAAGCTCACATCTAACTCCAGCAGACTGAATATGTCTTTTTATGGCAATATGAACGTTCCCAGGAATCATGACATGGACAGAGAAGATGAAGAAGAGATGACTGTCTATTGTAATGTGGATCCCATAAGCAGATCAGACACCAAGAGTCACCAAACGCCTCAACACACAGGTACGGTGACTCATTTCATTATAACACACACATTTGAGTCATTTGAGCAATTAATGATCTTCATATCTGTGGTGTTCAGGAAGTGATACTGTGAGGAACAGAAGCTCCAGAGCAGCTCGAGTGTGTTTGGTGCTGCTGTGTGTTCTTCTGCTGACTGCCGTCATAGTGCTGTGTGTCCACATCCATACAAAGAGTACAAACTACACTGAAGAGACACACCGGCTACTAACCAAGATCACCAACCTCACAGAAGAGAGAGATGAGCTACTAAGTAAGATCATTTAATTGACAAGAGCTGGATCATCTAGTAACTTTGACCTGATTAATCTCAGAGACCAGTTAAATAAGGAGAAAAAATACATGACAAAAAGTCTTAATGAAAACGGTAAACAAAGTATATTAAAACTAAACAATCGGTTTAAGATTTTTACAGGAACCATGACAATTTATTTAGGTGAGACCAGTTAAAATAAGTTTGTAGATGTAGCGAGTTAGCTCAAAGGGGAAATAATTATTCATAACTTATCATTATGATTAATTATGAATATTTGAATCAGTTATTGAGATTAAATTAATGCAGCTACATTTAATTTAGTTAAGTTAGTTTAGTTACGTTATGCATTGCCGTGCCAGTTAAAGCAGTTTTTGTAAAGTTCCTGATTTGATGGTTCTGTGAGTTAAAGAGCATATTGCAGATTACATTTTTTTTAGATAAACATATAACCTTGTATGAAAATGGCATATGAAAAGGTAATGCAGGATTTAAAATGTTTTTAAAAGACATAAGAGCACAAATTTAGCAGATAAAGTGGCCGTTTCGTTGGCTGTTTGTAAAAGCGCTGTTTTTTTCAACATCGCGTCATATTACGTCACGAGAGGGAGTCGTCTGCCAAGCTCTGCATTGGCTCAGTGCAGAATAGGTTGGTATTCTGTAGTAATCAGTGTATTTTCGGTAGTTTTTCTATTTAAATTTATCATTGTCATGGAAAATGATAGTGTCCAGCCTGTCAGGACATTGAGTCCACAGGTTTCCTAAAAAAAAAAAAGTTAGAAAAGCTGCATTGTGGCGTTTTGTGCAGGTGAAGAGACGGTACTTCACTTCTGCATCTGCTTTGACACACGCGGTGGTGTGTGTGTGTGTGTTCACTTTACACCGCGGATTATCAGAGATATGATGAAGTTTAACATTGCAATACTCATGTAGTTAAAGGATAATATTAAATGATTAAATACTCACACGCAATGCTTCTTGGCTATTGTTTTTACATTAATCAATTTCAACATTGATTAATACAAAGTATGTAGGTAACATAAGCACACATGCATAGTCTCACACTTTAAAAAAAAGTCAGGAATTATGTGCTGATAATGTATATTTTATTCAAGCGTATACATCGTTCACTCAAATACATACTCAAAACGTCATATATCCCCACACTATCGACGGTGAATCGGCACAAAATAAACCCATAACACAGAATGAGTGAATAAAGGATCACAATAACACGTTATACTGTCTGTGGCTCGGCCGCGGCGGAGTGTGACGGCCGGTCGCGGATCTGTCAGACGATCAGCTCGAAGAAACCGCGTGAACTGAGCACCGTAACTGAGGCGATCCGGGCGAACACACACACACACACACACACACACGAGCGTTCGCGTTAAACAGAGACTGGAGACTCAAACCAGAAACTCAATGTTGCTGCTAGCTTTAGATAGAAAACATTACTTGTGTGCAAATGATTTTTTGGAAAGCATAGAACAGCAGCCTTTTCAACAGAAACAAACAGAGCGGGAGTGAGAGCGCACGTGCGTATGTATGTGTGTGTGTCATGGTGTGTGTGTGTGTGTGTATGTGTGTGTGTGTAAAAAGGCACTGTATGGTTGCAGCAACTGAGCTATAGCATAATAATACTCATAGATCTAGCCTGACATTGTTGTGCATGATTTGGCAATAGGGGACAGCCATGCTGGTGAAAATCGAGCCGACTCCCGAATTTTTTGATTTTGTAAGTTTAAAAAATATCATGAGATAGGGAGGTGCGAGAAACGTGCTCGGCTCGTCGTGTTTTTCCTCACATGCTGCGAGCCACGACCATACGAGCATCCACAATGTCCACGCGAGAGAAAAACATTGTCTGCGAGCTCATATGTCAGCAAAAACAGCACCAGGTTACGCCCCGCGCCCGGCTTTAACGTCTAATGTGGACGGCGAGTGTGACTTAAGCCAGATGGTCTGAACTTATTATTAGTTTCTGTTATTGGTATCAATACTCCTAGATGACCAATACCAGCATTGCGATTGCCTGATACATGATAATTATCTGTAAGTATTGTAATCTGAGCACAGTGTTAGCGTATAATGTTATGAGCCGACTCTCTCACCTGCTCTGTTTTCCACTGTTTCTCCTTACACAACAACTCAAATCCTCTCCTCTGATCGTTGTTCTGTCTAATCCTGGCCTGTCCCCATTGTGTGTCATAATTGCATGGCTGTGGTCTGCCATATGAGTATTAATAAACATTTATAATTTCCTCAGCGTCCGAACTGCCATTGCGATCCATTGTTTTCCTATGGTTGAAAGTCACGGCACTCCCTCTCGTTATGTCACTTACGGTTTGCGCATTTTTAGATGCGGAAGTAAAATTTTCTCACAAAAACGACTCAAAAAGCCTTATTAGCATATTTATAAGTATATTTTCTATACACTGACTCACTGGAGTCTCTAACCTGCAATATGCTCTTTAATGGTGTAGAAGTTGCAAACAATTTCTTCTGCAATGACTGAGGAAGATATGATAAACTTGCATGGTTAGTTTCGACTCGGTCATGGTCGAGAAAGCTGCCCATGGCTTGAGGTGTTTGACCTTCCGGCCCGCGACTGTGTGGTTGGAGCAGGTTTCCGTTACCACACGCACCCAGGAGCACCCAGGAGAAGCAGGAAGAGGAGGAGATGAAGGTGCACATGGCTTGATGTGTGTGTAGGCCTGCCATTCTGGATGGATAAGCCAGGTGGGAGTCAGCAGATGCAGCATGTCGGTCGTAGGTGAAACGAGTCCTACTGTTACTCCTGCACTTATTCCTTCTGCTGTCATGTGTGAAGAGATTTTAAAACATTTTATTGGTAAGGTTGATGGAATTAGATCTCGAATTTCACCTGTTGGCAATGATTGTATCGTTTCTGTGGCCCAGTCCAGTTTCATGCCCGTTTCTTTGCAGCAGCTTAAGGATATAATGGCTCATATGAAGCCTAGGTTTCCTGGTGATGTGCTCCCTTCTTCTCTGTTTAAGCAGCTACTTGATTCAATTGGCCCAAGTATTCTGTCTATTATGAATATTAGCCTGTCATCGAGCGTTGTTCCAGTTAGTTTTAAGCACGCGGTTATTCAGCCCCTTTTAAAAACCCCCGCCTTAGATCCATTTGACATAAGTAGTTTTCGTCCGATCTCAGAATTGCCATTTATTTCTAAGATACTACATCCCTTTATATGCTCCCTCTGGGCTCTATCTTTGAGAAATTTGGGATTCAGTATCATCTTTATGCAGATGATTCTCAAATTTATATACTACTGAAACAAGGGCGTAAATGTGCCATTCAGTCTCTTCATGAATGTTTGGCAGAAGTTAAGTGCTGGCTTGCGAATAATTTTCTCCAATTAAATGAGGATAAGACCGAGGTTATTTTATTTGGAAATAAGGGGTGTGTGGATGATGACTGCCTAGGGTTGCTTCCTGGGAAAAAACTGTCTTGTGTAAGTCTAGCGTTGGTGTTACTTTTGACTCTGAGCTGACATTTGAGCAGCAAATCAACGCTGTCGTTAAAGGGGTACTTCAGCGCTGGGAAGATTAATCTGTATTTAAACTGGGTCATCAATGTAGTAGAAATGTGAAATTATTTTTGAATTTGGTGCCTTCTAGACTGAGAAAAGACAGAAAATGTATTTTTGTCCTATGGGGATGAAAGACTACAATTCCCAGAATGCTTCGCTGCCCTGTGAGGCCATTCCCAACACCACCAACTTCATTACTGTGACTGAGTTAGAGAAGACACTGTTCAATATAATGAGTGAGTCACCGCGCGAGTATCACAGCACTGAGCACTAACTGCACGAGTGATGAGAGCTGAGGTAATCGCGACTACACTCACGGCATACATTCACAACGCGAGTTCAGTCTGGCGCGTTTCAGTTCATGCCTTTGCAAGCTTAACTTTCATAGAAATTAATTTGAGAAGTTAAAAGACTTACATTGCTCACCATAGCTCCGTTTAAATGAGTGCCTGTAGCTGAGCTGAGCTGAGTGTGGTCTCCATCCCCCATGCACAGATTCAAAACATGCGGAAATGGCTCCCTCTGCTGGCTGTAGTCTTTAGCCTTTGGGCCAACATTCCTCCTATGATGCAAAAATCGTCAATTTGCATCATAGGAGGAATTTTTCCAGAAATAAAATGCATAAATCTCTTGTCTCAGGGGGATATGAGGGGGGAAAGCACAATCATTTGAATATACTCCAGGGTTTCTACTGATACAAAGCCATATGCTAATCGCTGAAGTAACCCTTTAAGAATAGCTTCTTCCATCTTAGATTAATATCAAAATTGAAATCTATCCTTACTTGTAATGATATGGAGAAGGTTGTTCATGCCTTTGAGTCATCGCGTTTGGATTATTTTAATGTGTTGTATCTGGGTGTGAGTCAGGCTTCCCTCTCCCATTTGCAGCTTGTTTCGGAAATCAGCTGCCAAAGTTTTAATGGGCACTAAGAAGAGAGAACATATTACTCCAGTTTTAATTAATCTGCATTGGTTACCCATATGATATAGAATTCAATATAAAGCACTTAAATTACAGAGGTCAATCTTTTCACTAGTTTTTCACCAGGTTTGCACACACTGCAGGAGGGATTTTGGCCCACTCCTCCACACAGATCTTCTCTAGATCAGTCAGGTTTCTGGCCTGTCGCTGAGAATGGTCATCCTCTCCTTAATACAGTGCAGTCGCCTTGTCCTATGTGCTGCAAAACACCCCCATGCTTTACAGTAGGTACTCATCATTCTTCTTCCTCCAAGGACGTTTAGTGGAATTATGTCCAAAATGTTCTGTTTTGGTCTCATCTAACCACATGACTTTCTCCCATGACTCCTATGGATCATTCAAATGGTCATTGGCAAACTTAAGACGGGCCTGGACATGTGCTGGTTTAAGCAGGGGAAACTCCCATCCCATGCATGATTTCAAACCATGACGTCTTAGTGTTTTATCAACAGTAACCTTGGAAACGGTGGTCCCAGCTCTTTTCAAGTCATTGACTAGCTCCTCCCGTGTAGTTCTGGGCTGATTTCTCACCTTTCTTAAGATCATTGAGACCCCACGAGGTGAGATCTTGCATGGAGCCCCAGTCCGAGGGAGATTGACAGTCATCTTTAGCTTCTTCCATTTTCTAATGATTGCTCCAACAGTGGACCTTTTTCACAGAGCTGCTTGGCAATTTCCCCATAGCCCTTTCCAGCCTTTTGGAGGTTTACAATTTTGTCTCTAGTGTCTTTGGACAGCTCTTTGGTCTTGGCCATGTTAGTAGCTGGATTCTTACTGATTGTATGGGGTGGACAGGTGTCTTTATGCAGATAACGACCTCAAACAGGTGCATCTAATTTAGGATAATGAATGGAGTGGAGGTGGACATTTTAAAGGCAGACTAACGGGTCTTTGAGGGTCAGAATTCTAGCTGATAGACAGGTGTTCAAATACTTATTTGCAGCTGTATCATACATTCTGGATTTTTTTTTAGATTATGCCTCTCACAGTGGACATGCACCTACGATGACAATTTCAGACTCCTCTATGATTTTCAAGACCAACTTGCAAAATAGCAGGGTGTTCAAATATATATATATTTGATAATATATATAAATAAATAAATAAATAAATAAATAAATATATATATATATATATATATATATATATATATATATATATATATATATATATATATATATATATATATATATATGAAATGATTAATTCACATTAAACATTGTTTTTAGGACATCACTGGGCAGGATGTTAAATAAAATTAGTATTATTCAAATAAATACAGATTTTTTTTTTTCTTATCCAAATAGAAAAACGTCGAAAATACTGGGTATATATAAGGTGTATGGCCATTCAACCAAAAAATACAGAGATATGATTTTTTGGCCATATCGCCCAGCCCTAGTTTGTGCCCATTTATACTGGAATTATTACAACAAACACACACTGCATCATATGAGGAAGTGACATTCACGAAAGTGTAAGCCGTGAAATGAGCATTAATTTGATAGGACACAAGACATGAGGTTACATGAACTAGAAGTTTGCTCATAAGATAAACATCTTTCATATGGCGTTGCTTCTTACATTCTTTCAAGCAATAAAATGTCTTATCAGTTGGAATCCATGGTCACTGAGGCCCTTATTGCTATAGTTGGTCTTTTAGTGGATGGGTCTATTGATCCCAGAGAGAGTTTTAAAGATCATTTGTTAAATATAGCAAATAATTGTGTCAGATTTGTCTCAGTTGTTGCATAGATCAGTGATGGGAATAAAGTGCTTAAACCTAAACTGGTTGTGTTCACAGATGGATGGGTTTACTATAAGTCCAGTCTTTACTTCTTTTCCTCTGAGAAGAAGAGCTGGACCGAGAGCAGAAGATACTGTACAGAGAGAAGAGCAGATCTGATCATCATAAACAACAGAGAAGAACAAGTGAGTAAACTCATTTTCTAACTGGATGATAGTTTGTTAATAATTCTCTTTAAGACCTAAATGTGTTATTGTTTCTTTTCTCAGGGTTTTGTTAGGAACATATCTGGTGATGTTTTCTGGATTGGTCTGACTGACGGTGATGTGGAGGGCAGATGGAAATGGGTTGATGGCAGCACACTGACCTCTGGGTGAGAAAACACTGAATTGAATCCATTATTGACTAATAAATCAACACCAGTATCATATCACACAGAAAGCAAATGCTGGTCTTTAATTTCAGGTTCTGGTTGTCTGGACAGCCAAATAGTTACCGTGGAACTGATGAAGATTGTGCTGTAATTTATGGGCCTGGAGGGGCGGATTATCCATGCAATCATACAATTCAGTGGATCTGTGAGAAGGTTTTAAAGTCAATACATGAACTGCAGGTTTGTGTCAAAAAATAAATAAAGGTTTATTCTCCCCTAATAAAAACTATGTGTAAGTGGCCAGAACACAGCCACTCAAGGGTGGGAGGAGTGATCATTTGTAATGGCTGTTAGGACAGGCGTCTGCTGCTTCTTACAGACTGTCATGAGTAACTGCACGTGTTCAATGTTCAAGAAGAGATGCTGGATATCTTTGTGTGGCTCATGGCATTACAAATAAGAAGCTATTTCCTAGCTCAGAAAGTCAGTGACAGAAATATGGAACATTTTTCTTCAATTTCATCAACTTTAAAAAATATATATATATATATATTATTAAGTATTTTTGTTATATGAAGGTCACATTAAAACCGTTTTAGTCAGTTCATTCAACCGATGATGACAGAAATGTGGAACATGTTTCTTCAACTTCATCAACTTTTCTTTTATTACTAAACAATATATGCATTTAAAATGTATTATCTTAACAAAATGTATCTTTTTCTTATATGGTCACATTAAATCTTTTGCCATGCCTCCATTAGTTTCTTTTAATGATTTTCAGCCTTTACAGTATTAATTGTTTTAATCTGAAAATATGATCAAACATCATAAATGTTATTACTAGGGCTGTCAATTATTTATTTATGTATTTTTTAAATCATGATTAATCACACTTTTTGAAAATCCCAGCGTGATCATAGATATTTATATATATGGATTCCTTGTTAGTGCCTGCGCAGATCTGTCTAATGAGGCATCTATGTATATACAGTGGGTACGGAAAGTATTCAGACCCCTTTACATTTTTTACTCTTTGTTATAATGCAGCCATTTGCTAAAATCATTAAGTTATTATTATTTTCTCTCATTAATGTACACACAGCACCCCATATTGACAGAAAAACACAGAATTGTTGACATTTTTGCAGATTTATTTAAAAAGAAAAACTGAAATATCACATGGTCCTTAGTATTCAGACCCTTTGCTCAGTATTTCGTAGAAGCACTCTTTTGATTTAATACAGCCACGAGTATTTTTGGGAAAAAACTTGTTGCATTTTCACACCTGGATTTGGGGATCCTCCGCCATTCCTCCTTGCAGATCCTCTCCAGTTCTGTCAGGTTGGATGGTAAACGTTGGTGGACGGCCATTTTCAGGTCTCTCCAGAGATGCTCAACTGGGTTTAAGTCAGGGCTCTGGCTGGGCCATTCAAGAACAGTCACAGAGTTGTTGTGAAGCCACTCCTTCGTTATTTTAGCTGTGTGCTAAGGGTCATTGTCTTGTTGGAAGGTGAACGTTCTGGCCAGTCTGAGGTCTTGAGCACTCTGGAGAAGGTTTTCATCCAGGATATCCCTGTGTTTGGCTGCATTCATCTTTCCCAAGATTGCAACCAGTCGTCCTGTCCCTGCAGCTCTATCTCGGTCTCATCAGACCAGAGAATCTTATTTCTCACCATCTTGGAGTCCTTCAGGTGTTTTTTTTAGCAAACTTTCATGTGTCATGCACTGAGGAGAGGCTTCCATTGGTCCACTCAGCCATAAAGGCAGACTGGTTGAGGGCTGCAGTGATGGTGGACTTTCTACGACTTTCTCCCATCTCCTGACTTTATCTCTGGAGCTCAGCCAGCATTAGACCAGCATGCATCTTACATTGCAGCCAATCAGCTTTCGTGTTATTGGCACGAGCCTCTTTCTGATCATACCCTACAGATGCATAAAACAGATTTTATTCTTCAGCTGACGGTTCCTCCAGTTCCGCAATCGTGAACGCGAAGGCAAATCTTTCTCACCATCTCATATAATGACCAAATAAAAATATAATATACCCGATTGTTAATAACAGTGATGTAAACTCCGAACTCCGATGTCAGACGGCGTGTTTGCTGCCTGTCAGTGATTGCGCGAGTGTATTGAATGTTATTTCTAGGCTCATTTGCCTACTCTTGATCAAATACACACATTATGCATATGTCCATATTCTGACTTGATTAAAAAAGTTTGAGATGTGTCGGTAAGTACTGGATCTGCACATTAGTAAGTTCTCAAAGCGAAAGCAAACTAATATAGCTTATCAAACAACACAAACGGGGAAAACCGCACTTACACTTAAAGCACTGTTTGTAGATATGCATCTTTATGTTGTATTTATTCATCCTATTGTCATTTGTTTATAAGTATATATTTTATAACTGACCGATTACTTGATTACGTAATTACTTGAAAACTTTTTACTTATATTAAGCAATTGCTTATTGCTGTGGTTTACTTTAAGATGTTGGTCATATTTCCCACCCCAAGCGATCCTGTTATTAAAGATAGATAGCACACCACTGGACCAGCCTTTTTTGTAATAGGCCTGCCAAACAAGATTCATGCATTTAGTTTGTTTTCTCACCATGTGTGTGTGTGACTATTGTGCATCTAACATAGTAATATGGTTAATTTGGCATCCTAATTATGAAAAAAAAAAAATGTTTGCAAATTTATGGAAGTGACCACCACAAAATAAAAATTATTTTAGTCAAAAAAAATAAATAAATGTAACGGTTGTATAAGGCTGGAAAAACCTAGTAGATGCCGAAATGTCTAATCGCTCTGAGAAAACTAAGGAAATTAGCATCTGAACTCATTCATACAGTTAGCGTCTCTGTCCGAGATGACCTCACACTGAATGAACCATCTACAAATGACACTAATCTACATGCCTTTCCTTTCACATGAAACTTCCCCCAAACTCCTGCTCCCCCTCATATTGAGATCACCTGAAATGCACCAGAAATCTTTGTTACAATGCCAATCCTCACGATACAGTATTATATGTGTTTAATATCATTTGAAATGTCTCAGTGCGACTGGTACAAATATCTCTACTCCACAGAAGTAAACTAGAACATCATAAATGTTTTAAGAGTTTAAAGATATTGCCTTGGTGTATGGTGGGTGTGGCTTTCAGCCATTTGGCCTCTCTTCTATACAAGTCTATAGGACTTTATTAATGCAAATTCCTAATGTTGAACTCATGTTTACATTTGAAAGAATTTCAAATGGTTCTGGGTATGCATCTGGTTCTGGGTATTTAAGGAAATGTTGCAAAGAGCTCAGGGCTCGATACTGCAGTCAGGTCAGCCCGTAATGCTGGATGTCTCAAGATAGCCAGCATTATGTAATTTTCAGAAGTCAGGTATACATTTCATTCTTTACTTCAGAGTATTTGATGTTATATTGATTGGGCTACCATTGACTTGATTATGTAATTGGCATTATACATTTACCTGACTGTTAATAAATTGTTACACTTTGGTTGATTCTGACTTGCTCTGGAATTATTCAGGCTACGAACGGGCATAATTTCAACAAAGGGTTAAACGGAATAATTAAATGTGTACTTAAACTATTAAATATAAATGACCAAATAACCAATTGGCATTCTAACCTAAATTCTAAATTATGATTAAATGGAGTCAGATTACGAGGAATTGGAATAAAATCCCTTTTCCCGGCTGAAAAGACCGAACACGCAGCGACCTTCACCCGCCGATCGTTAGCCTCCATTGGGACGATTTGGGCCGCCTTACAGTTGTGTGTGTGTGTGTGTGTGTATATATATATATATATATATATATATATATATATATATATATATATATATATATATATATATATATATATATATATATATACAGTCTTGTTCAAAATAATAACAGTACAATGTGACTAACCAGAATAATCAAGGTTTTTAGTATATTTTTTATTGCTACGTGGCAAACAAGTTACCAGTAGGTTCAGTAGATTCTCAGAAAACAAATGAGACCCAGCATTCATGATATGCACGCTCTTAAGGCTGTGCAATTGGGCAATTAGTTGAAAGGGGTGTGTTCAAAAAAATAGCAGAGTCTACCTTTGACTGTACAAACTCAAAACTATTTTGTACAAACATTTTTTTTTTCTGGGATTTAGCAATCCTGTGAATCACTAAACTAATATTTAGTTGTATGACCACAGTTTTTTAAAACTGCTTGACATCTGTGTGGCATGGAGTCAACCAACTTGTGGCACCTCTCAGCTGTTATTCCACTCCATGATTCTTTAACAACATTCCACAATTCATTCACATTTCTTGGTTTTGCTTCAGAAACAGCATTTTTGATATCACCCCACAAGTTCTCAATTGGATTAAGGTCTGGAGATTGGGCTGGCCACTCCATAACATTAATTTTGTTGGTTTGGAACCAAGACTTTGCCCGTTTACTAGTGTGTTTTGGGTCATTGTCTTGTTGAAACAACCGTTTCAAGGGCATGTCCTCTTCAGCATAGGGCAACATAACCTCTTCAAGTATTTTAACATATGCAAACTGATCCATGATCCCTGGTATGCGATAAATAGGCCCAACACCATAGTAGGAGAAACATGCCCATATCATGATGCTTGCACCTCCATGCTTCACTGTCTTCACTGTGTACTGTGGCTTGAATTCAGAGTTTGGGGGTCGTCTCACAAACTGCCTGTGGCCCTTGGACCCAAAAAGAACAATTTTACTCTCATCAGTCCACAAAATGTTCCTCCATTTCTCTTTAGGCCAGTTGATGTGTTCTTTGGCAAATTGTAACCTCTTCTGCACATGCCTTTTTTTTAACAGAGGGACTTTGCGGGGGATTCTTGAAAATAGATTAGCTTCACACAGACGTCTTCTAACTGTCACAGTACTTACAGGTAACTCCAGACTGTCTTTGATCATCCTGGAGGTGATCATTGGCTGAGCCTTTGCCATTCTGGTTATTCTTCTATCCATTTTGATGGTTGTCTTCCGTTTTCTTCCACGTCTCTCTGGTTTTGCTCTCCATTTTAAGGCATTGGAGATCATTTTAGCTGAACAGCCTATCATTTTTTGCACCTCTTTATAGGTTTTCCCCTCTCTAATCAACTTTTTAATCAAAGTACACTGTTCTTCTGAACAATGTCTTGAACGACCCATTTTCCTCAGCTTTCAAATGCATGTTCAACAAGTGTTGGCTTCATCCTTAAATAGGGGCCACCTGATTCACACCTGTTTCTTCACAAAATTGATGACCTCAGTGATTGAATGCCACACTGCTATTTTTTTTTAACACACCCCTTTCAACTAATTCAACTAATTGCCCAATTGCACAGCCTTAAGAGCGTGCATATCATGAATGCTGGGTCTCATTTGTTTTCTGAGAATCTACTGAACCTACTGGTAACTTGTTTGCCACGTAGCAATACAAAATATACGAAAAACCTTGATTATTCTGGTTAGTCACATTGTACTGCTATTATTTTGAACAAGACTGTATATATATATATATATATATATATATATATATATATATATATATATATATGCTAATCCTGGTGGGATTGAGCTATGAATAATAAGTTTAATACTACTTTTTCAATTTAAATAAATTAAATAATATAAGTAATTTGGTGATTCTGCATTTCCTTTGCATTTTTTTTTATTTTTCTTGCGCAATATAGGTCTTAAATTTAATTCATAATGGTCTTAAAAAGTCTTAAATTTGACTTGGTGAAACCTGCAGATACCTTGTTACCATCACCACACCATTTTGAACGGCGCAGTCACATCATTCCCACAGCTGTCTCTCTGCTGTTGTGGCAAAAGTCTCCATCCTCTGTAAAGAAGTGAAAGCATTTTTGTTTATTTCAGAAATCAAAAGACATTATGGTTCCTTTGACTGCTTCTCTGCCCCGGCCTTCGCAGCCTCATCTGTGCTTGTGTTTCCTGTTTAAATCAAATCTTTGTTATTAGTGTGCACTGTGCATTTACAGATATCAACCCGGCCAGGCAAGAAAAAAATGCATCTAGAGGAGCAGACACAATTGAAAAATGGTAAAACATTTTCCCGTGTTTCCACAATGCCCCAAAATCATGCGCAACTCCGAATGCATAACGCAGTTCTGTGTAAATTGTTACACTTTTACCTTTCATCAACTTGCATGCTTCAGTCAGTGCTCCAGTCTTAACCAGGCAATCTTTATCTTGATTATTTATATTTATAGGTGAATAATTATAGGTTCACACATTCACGTTGTTTAAAAGAATTATGAATGCATGTTTTATATTTATAATAATATGTGGCTACTTGTCAATTAATATAACAATTATATGATTATATTAATTAAAAGTAATTATAATTAATATCCTATAATATAAATATAATAAATAATAAGTGCCAAAGGATAAGCAAATTTGTCTCTAACGTTTTTTTCACTATAAACTGCAAATTTGGATCAAATTTGGGTTTAGTGTGTACTTGCAGTCGATTGGTCCAGTTTGGGTTTGCAGTCTCTAACCCAGAATAAAACCGGCTCCAGAGCAGGTTAGCCGTGCAGTGTAAGTTACGATGGTGATGAACACCGCTAAAAACCAATCCAGCTTTTAGAGCACGATAAAACAGAGTTTGCTCAAAATAATCTTGAACTTACCTGGGTAGCAACTGAAACCAGCTTTGGGCAACAGGCCACTGTGTTTGTCAGTCTCAGTCGGATCGTTGTTATGTCTACATCTCCAGTTTTCCTCGTGTCTCCTTTTTGGTATGTTTTGGGTTTATGTTTAGGACTGTTTAGGTGTTTTCCCCCGTGGGTTTTGTTTTGTATTTATGTTTATTTTATAATAAAACTTACCTTTACCTGCACTTAGTGATGGCCAAATAAAGCGTTTCAAAGCATTACTGCTTTCTCAGTCCATTTCTCAGTCCATTTCTCATGTCTCATACAAACTGGAAGCTTCATTCAGATAGAAACTGCAGCACCATCTCCTGGTGAAGTAAATGTAATGCAGCAAAGCTGACAACCATAAAATGCAAGCAGGCTTATGTTAACGCCCCGTTTATTACGTATAAACCGAGGCGATCAAAGCTGAAACAATGTTAGTGCTGTAAAACTCATTTATGTAGGTGAATTTTACAGATACCAATGAATTTCATGTGTTCACCTTGATAATAAAACATTAAGCATGATGTGTGTGTGTGTGTGTGTGTAATTATTTATTTAGAAAAGGACAGAAGATCAGACCAGCTTAAAAAAAGCTGGAAACGATCTCAGAAAATTGAATGGTTTCTATTAAAATATTTTAAATATTGATATTCTTGTTGCCGTGCGTTTGGGACATATTCCCTCAGAATTTAATGCACCAATATAACCCAACACATCAGTAGAGACCCAGAGACCATTCCCATTACAACCAATACAATTCCCATGAAAACCATTAAATCCATTAGACTTTCTGTTATTTTTTCAGCAGGGTAGTATCATGTGTGAAAGCACATAAGAAATACAACCTACAGGTGTCATACCTTCAGCACTGATTGGGCTGTGAAAGCAGTCATGTGGTTCACTACAGGAGTGAAGCGGTGTGTTTGCTTCAGAAGACATTTTCACGTGACTAGTGACGTCGTGATACAAGCTCTGAAGCAGTGGTTCACTGCAAGGGCCGTTCGAGTTTGAAGCAAGCTTCAGGGTATCGGTGTCAGACGTAACATCACTACCTGCACTTGAGTCCTCGCACCAGTTCTCCTTTGTTCAGACGTGACACTCGTTCACTCATCTTTCTCTCATGACATTATTGCTTAGTCATATTTAATACCCAATTCTTTATCAAAATCTTTCCAAATAATTAGGATTTCTTTTAAAGTACATTTTTCTTTCAGTGTCTTGTCCATTAAAACTCCAAAATTGTCATAATTTTACCAAGAACTTACAAATGGTCTTCCAGATTACTTTAATCAGCTTTTCCTTTTAGCTGTTCCCTTCAACTGTCGCAGCGAATCATCTTCCTGTCAAGGATCAGGAAGTGGAGGACCCAGATGCAGAGTGAACAACAAGGACAGTTTATTAATAAGACAGATCAACAAGACACAAGAGGGTAGTGTATGAGTGACAGTCCAAACACCAGGGCAGGGGACAGACACCACGATGACGGGCAGGGGAGGATGACCACTGAGACCAGTCCAGGCAGCCAACGAACTTTAGGACAGCTTGGGAGGCAACACCAGGCAGGGCGATGTTGGACCAATCCAGGCAGGAACCTGAGGCTTGATGTTCTCACAGAAGCAGCTCCCGTCTTGGCTGACAGGCAGTGGAGACAGCGGCCAGGGAAAAACTTAGGACAGAAAACAACACAGGACACACACGACAAGACAACAAGAAACAACAGACAAATTAAGAACTATGACTAAATTAAACAAAAAACTTAAATAATAACTGGAGCTAGAAAACGAGGAAAAATAAAACAAAACCAATCTCTATAAAAAGACTGAACTGAAAATAAAAGTGGAAAACAAGAAAAATAAAAAGGTAAGCTATCAAAACCTAGGGATGGCTGACGCGAACCTGACGTTTCAATGCTGTGTCGAGATCCCGAAGCGCGGATGTTTCGAAACACTGCTCCGAGCTGTGATTCGACTCACCCATGTCACGTGACTACCGCTAAACGAAGCACCGAAGTGTTTCATCAGGTGCGCCTGTCGAGACCATAGACAGTAAAAGAAATGGACCGAGCTATCCCATTGCCTTCTACGGCGTTAAGTGATGTCAGTATAGGGGCACTCACTTCCTGATGGCGGAGCGAACTGCGCCGGCTCAGACTGAGCTTGAGGACGTAGATGTGACGTGAGCCTCCTGTCTGACAGCTGTAGGTCTTCTAGTAGTTGTGGAAAGGGAAAGCTGAATCACGTTGTTTAAATATTTTCTCCCGTTGCTTTTGGCTCACTATGGGCTTCTCCCCATTCTTCTCCCTTGACTTTATCAGACTTTATGTCTCCACGTCCCCCCGACTGTCTCATAGACAGTAAAAGATTGCCTGCGAGCGTCTCCTCAGGTCTATACGGTAATTTCTCAACTGTGCGACAGAGTTGCGTTGGTTATGACGCAATCGTTAGCCTATTTTTACAAAAACAGCTTTTACGGGGCGATAGTGTAAGATACAAGGTAATGGAGCCTTTTATACATTGTCGTGTTTCTTTAGAAATAAACAATGGACAAATGGAGTCTTTAAACGTCTCAGATGTAAAGTTATTCACTGTCAAAGTGACTCAAAAATGAATGGGAGTCAATGGGATGCTAACAGCAGGTGATGGCTTGGTTAGCAATGGCAGCCCCTAGGGGTGGAACGCTTTCCGAGTGCTAGATTACCCCCTTGGTCGAGACTGCTTTGATTAAAAGGGGCGGGAACAAACCACACAGTCACACATCTGAATGAACCTCATTCCCCACAGTTTAAAAGTGAAGTTAATCCATCTTCACCTCGTGGGTTTAGTGAGAGGAGAGAGATTTTGTGAGATAAGTGAGATTTATTGTGCGCTATGGTTAGTTATATTTAGGCTAGATTTAAATGAGATAGGCTATATTGACTGATCAGTGACAGATAGGATAGATATAGGCTAGTAACACATTCATATAGGCTAAGTTAGAATTATAGATATAGAATATATAGAATTATATATATATATGATATTCATAGGTGATATATATTTTTGTTTTATTTTATTTTATTTGTTTATTTAATAGGGACCAAGCATATTCATGAACATTGTTGTATAAAAATACACCATGTAAATATGCCAGAATTAGTAAAAATAACTACTTTTCATCTGGAGTCCCTATAGCAAAAATAACAAAGACAGCCAACAATCATACAACATCATTCACCAAAAAACGAAACAAAAAAATTACACAAATGGCAAGACATTGTTCATTCACCTCTATACTACGTTCAGATTTACAGTGTAAGTGTACATGCACTATTGATAAATGTATGACAGTTAAATATGAGAACACCTCTGGTTTTCAAGAAGCCACTGTTTTAAGTGAGTTTTAAAGGTGTTGAATGTAGGAAATGACATTCTCTTGTTGAAAGGGGCAAGCTATTCCAGAGTTTACCACCTATTACTAACAAAACGTTTTGCCCAAAAGTGGTGAGCCTAAACGGTATCACGCGGTCTCCTTTGATACAGGCCTGTGTATAACCTCCACTGTCAACTCTTTGAAAAAAGCCATGCAGTGGAGTGGGAGCAAGATTATGTCACATTTTGTATACTAAACAAGTGTACTTAAACGCCTAAAATTATCAAAGCTTAAAAATGTATGCTTCTCTAAAATATCGCAATGATGAAATGACAATGCTTTTTTAAATCAAAAACGAAATCTCGTACTACATCCATTTGGAAACACCACATGAAGTGAGATGTGTGTATTGTATTGACCCAGAATGCAGGATCCATTAACTTAATTTTCAGTAATTTTCACTCATTTGTATGTCATAATTCATATTTTTTAATAAAAATGTTTTGGAACAAATGACACATTGTGGCTTTATTTCTTTTAATAATCTTAATTTTTCAATAAAACAAAACAAAAAACTAAAGTTATTTACAATGAGGAGGCTACAGGTTACAAAACCAAGTAGTTGTGAGCCAGATGTTAAAAACGTTTTTGTTTTTTTGTTTTTTTACATAGTAGATCACAGTCAAGGTTATTTCAGATCAATACACGCCAGTGTCCACTAGATGGCGTCATGGAGACGAGTGTCGGGTGTTGTTTCGAAGCTTCGGCACATTTGCTTCAACTGTTTCAGTGCTTCACGAAGCCTCAGTCTGCCCATCACTATCAAAACCAAGAAAACTAAACAATAAGGCTAAAGAGAAATGCCAAAATAAAACCTGGAGAAAATGAGCAAAATAAAGACAGAAAATGCACTAGACTCAGAAACTCAGGAACAAAGAAAAAACTGAAAATAAATACAAAGCTAGAAAAACAGGAGACACAAAATCTAGAACTGACTATACACTGGGCTAGAAGCTTGCACGGACAAACGCACACAAATGCAACGAACCAGCAAAGACAAGAGGGAAGGTAGCACAATATAAAGGGAGCAGAGCACATGAGGAACAGGTGAGCACAATTAGTGAACCGAGAACTAGACCAGACTAAACAAGGGGGTGTGGTAACGGCAAACAAGGAGGCAGGACAAGAGGAACACATGACAAACACAGAGAGAGACAGATTGAAGTACTAAGACACAACACAAACATAGAAACATTAAACAAAGACAAAACAGACAGAGCTGCCAGGGCAGAACCCTGACACTTCCTCCATCTAGCCATGTCCCCTGCATCCTCTTCTCTCAGACTGACTTCCTTCAAGTCCTCCTTCCCTACATCCATAAACCTAACTTTTGGTCTTCCTCTCAACCTCCTGTCTTTTCCTGTCTCCAAATTCAATCTCGATCAATGATTTGGATCGCCAGTGTCACGTGATTTCAGCAGTTTGACACGCGAATCATGAATCAATATGCTGATTCATAACCGTTTGAAACTTTATTTGACGATTGAACGCGGAAGAGAAGACAATGCTGAATAAAGTCGTAGTTTTTGTTATTAAAGTTCCTTCGTGGGAAACAGAGAAATGGGCCAGATTACCCTGAAGAAAGATCAGGGGTCTCATTTATAAAACTTTGCGTAGATTTCATCCTAAAAGTGTACTGTAACGGAGATCTTCAATGGAAGGAAGGAGGCGGGAACCGGCGAACGTTCAACAAACTTTAATTCAAGATAAATACACAAAACGAAAGTAAAACGGCGAGCAGCCCCTCACAGACGACTGCCCACACATACACACACATAATCAAATGCGGCCAGTCCCTCACGAACGACTGCCCACACACATAATCAAACGCGGGCAGTCAACAAAACAAAACGTAAGCATAACATAAAATCCAGGCCTGGTCCTCTCTCATCTTCCGCTGCCTTCACTCCTCCTTTTATGCTCCCGTCATTTACCTGCGAGACGAGACCGGTGTGTCGCGCAGCTGGTACTCATTACCACTCGTCACCGGCCCGCTCTCGTGGTCCCTCGTCCCGCTGCTTGCCACATGTACGTACGTAAAGCTAAAAGCTAGTTTTTGCATACGCACAAAAAAATCTGATTTATAAAACCATGCACAAAAATCCCTTTATAAATCACAGCCAGCAGGAGATTGTACGTACGTGCTTCTCCACCCTGAAATCACCATATATGGAGCTGACAACGCCTAGTTTTACTATGCATGACCTCATCTGCATATCATTTGCATGCATATTCCCATCCACGTGACACCATGTTTAACACTTGATACATCTATTCTCGGATGTGTTGTTGTTTTTCTCTCTTCCTGTTTTTTTCCACTGTCTCTCCTCCTATTGTTTCTAATAGGTTGTTCCGCCCCAAATTGGACGTGACGTCAGAGAGCGCTGGTTGGTCACGGCTGTGCGGCGGCTCTTTAAAAGAGGAGTGGAAGCGCGTCATCAAGAGAGGGAGAGAGCTAGAGACTGATCCGTGTGATTTTAGTCCTGTGCAGTGTTGTAAAACACAAGTTGTGAAATTGTGTTAGTGATTTTCTATTGAGTGAGCCATTGGTGTTGTTCTTTTAGTTTAAGTTACTCCCTCTCCTTTACCACTTGTTTTTGGTTACTTTAGTGGCGTGTGTGCCACAGTTATTTTAGTTGTTTGTCATTTATAAACCGTAGGGGCTAGGTGCCTTTTATTTTGTTAAATACATCTTTTTCTCCTGTTTATGTTTAGGTAGGGAGATAGGTAAGGCATTGTATTTTTCTTTGGTCCTATTTTTTCGTTTGACAGGGAATTTAGTTTCTCCTGGTATAATTTAGTTGAGTTCCCTATATCGAGGGAACTTCGCACTGCGTCGGAACGACAAATTTGGGGATACTCCCTTAGCATGAACGCGTCTGAAGTATGAATGAAACTAGTCCAATCCTTATTGGTCCTACGTCATGACGTAGATGTGACGGCATACCCGGAAGCTATAAAGGGGAGCCCGGCGCATAGTAGCGTCAGTTATCGCTCTTATCGCAGGCGGGGGGCACAATATTTCACCCCCGCCCCGAAATCTGGAACCTCTGAGAGGAGGGGCTGCCGGCAGACGTTATAGAGACCTTGCTTAGCTCTAGGGCCCCGTCTACTAGGAGATTGTACAGCCTCAAGTGGAATGTCTTCGTCACTTGGTGTAGAGAACGTGAGGTGGACCCAGTTAACTGCCCAGTGGCTTCAGTACTGGAGTTCCTCCAAGATCGTTTCTCTGCAGGGCTTACCCCGTCCACACTTAAGGTGTATGTGGCAGCTATTGGAGCTTTCCACGCTCTGTTAGGTGATGGGCCTTTGGGTAGGCATCAATTGGTTGTACGCTTCCTTCGTGGGGCGCGTAGGTTAAGACCTGTAGTGCGTACCAGAGTTCCAACCTGGGATCTGGTAGTGGTTCTCGAAGGCCTGGCTGAGGCCCCCTTCGAACCACTGGAGGCAGCAGAACCTAAGAATCTCACGCTTAAAGTGGCGTTCCTCCTAGCTATTACCTCTCTCAGGAGAGTGGGAGATCTTCAAGCTTTGGCCATCACGGCAACCTGCTTGGAGTTTGCCCCGGGAGGAGTAAAGGCCGTACTGCACCCTAGGCCAGGGTATGTGCCGAAGGTTCCATCCAGTACGGTCAGATCTTTGGTTCTTCAGGCATTTCATCCTCCGCCCCATGTCACGGCGGAAGAAGGGAGATTATTCCTTTTGTGTCCAGTTCGGGCCCTAAGGATCTATCTGGAAAGGTCGGCTCAGTGGAGGAAATCAGACCAGCTGTTAGTGTGTTTTGGCTCACCCAAGAAAGGGCTGCCTGCGTCAACCCCTACTATCAGTAATTGGATTGTGCAGGCAATAGCCTTGGCATATCAGGTGCGCAATCTGCTTTCTTCACCTATTGCCTTGAGAGCCCACTCGACTAGAGGTATGGCCTCTTCGGTGGCCCTTCTGTCCGGAGTCCCTATGCAGGACATCTGTGAAGCGGCTGGCTGGGCTACTCAGCACACATTTATAAGGTTTTACAGCCTACACCTCCCTGCGACCCCCGGTGGCAGGGTACTCCAGTCCTGATTGTGCCTGGTCTCCAGCTCACAATAGGGCAGGCGTATCCTTGGTGTGGCCTAGTGGGTACTCGTTCCCCAAATCATCGTTTCGACGCAGTGCGAAGTTCCCTCGATATAGGGAACGGCTCGGGTTATGTATATAACCCTTGTTCCCTGAGAGGGAACGAGCACTGCGTCTCGTCGCCACACCACGTATCGCCTGAGAGCATTATGCTTCATCGCGATAATTGACGCTACTATGCGCCGGGCTCCCCTTTATAGCTTCCGGGTATGCCGTCACATCTACGTCATGACGTAGGACCAATAAGGATTGGACTAGTTTCATTCATACTTCAGACGCGTTCATGCTAAGGGAGTATCCCCAAATCGTCGTTCCGACGCAGTGCTCGTTCCCTCTCAGGGAACAAGGGTTATATACATAACCCGAGCCGTTTTTGTTTGCTATTTTGGCCTGGCCAAGCCCCGAAGTTGTCCCTGAGTTTTGATTTACTTTTCATTGTTGACTTGTGGCAACCCTCATCCTTTTGTCCTCACAAAAAAATTAAAATCAGGAACTGAGAATGTTCCTTTTAAAGGTGCACTATGACTATGTAGTATTTTTGCAGTAAAATATCCAAAAACCACTAGGCCGGTGTTATATATTTTGTTCAGTTGAGTACCTACAATATCCCAGAAGTTTCCAACTATTTGTAAATTGTTTCAGCATTGCATTTGAGAGAGTCGCCTGTCAATTGCGTCATATCTGCGTTACCTTCGGTTTCGGCTTTTATTTGGCAGGAGCGCTTTACTCTTAGCAGTGTGAACAAGTGAACGCACGGAGTAACGTCATAACATCGTTTTAAACACACTTAAATGTATCTAATATGATAAACAGAGCTCCATTACCTCAAAATCATAACCGGAAGAGCGGATCTGTGCAGGCGCCCGGCGAATGTGTCCCGTCCCGTCATAATAAAAGTCCCGGTATTCGCGCGGCAGGTATTTGTTTAACAATCGCTCCAGCAGCTGTGCTCAGGTCCATAACACTCGGTCCTGCTCTGCTTTAGACTACAGTAACGTTAATAACCGCATGCATGAACGTGATTTCTGCCCGAGTCCTATTTTTCACCGGCTGTGATGAGAAGACCACATCTCCCAAAATGCTGCGCTCACACTTTGCGTCATCAAACTACGATTTGTTTTGAATAGGCGCCCTCCAGTGGACGGAAAGCTGCATAGTGCGCCTTTAAACGTACTCTGTTTTGGGACTGTTTTTTTTATGTTCACCCCTGCAGCCCTAGACCGGGGGTCGTAACACACTGTCAAAGGTAAAAGACATTAAAAAATATTAGATACGGACTATAAATGCCATTTGTGCCTTACACATTACATCGCTGAACATCATTCAATATCCTTTTAATGTTGTAGAATAATAGAAAAAATATATTTGTACTTCTCAGGTTTTTATTTTATTTTTATAAAGTGTTATTTTAATTAATAAATGTTTTGTTAATTTTAAACCCTTCAAATAAAATTCATGCAGTTTTGCTGATAATGTCCCTGAATGAAAACTCATTCTCTCCTTATTCTGCCATTGGCGTAATCCTCCAACAGGGCCATCATGAAGCATTACATACCCGGGTCACCGGAGGATTTTCTATGTTTTTAACAAATAGACTGATCGTTAACACCTCGACAAAATCACAGAATTAGTTTGTGGGCTAAAATTTAAGATGAAAATGTTATAGTGAACACATGCTTCTTCATGTTTTGTAATGTAATAGTTAGGACCGATGATGAGTAGCGATTGTGCTTCATGACTGTATTTGCAGACTTTGACATTTTATGATATATGTAGCCTACATTAAGGAAAATATTAAGTTTTTACACTGTGTTGTGCAGTTCTCTAATAAAAGGGTATTTCATGCTATTCTGTATCACAGGTAGTCGTGCCATCTCCTCCAGCGCTCCCGTTGTGGACGATGTGACTGTAAGGCAGCGCTGATTATTTTTTTTAATACATTTTGAATTACGTTTGGATTTTACTAGATGCATATAGCCTAAAACAATCAGCAGAAATAACACTGTTGGATTTAATCTTCATGACAATGTGGATATAACGTATGATATGGAGTGAAAATTAAATGTCATTATTTCTTATAATCGTTCTTTTCACATGTATTTTCTACAATCTAACTTCAGTTCACGACTTCACCATCTGTGTCGCCAATTCTCTGTCCCCAGAATGTGCGTACGTACAGCATGAAGGTGCGCACATTCTCCCGTTAAGTTTGTTCTTTATAGATCACAACCTTTGCGTGGGAACTGGCGTACGTACTGTTTTGTGCGTACGCACTCTTTATAAATGAGACCCCTGGTCAGTGTGTGTCTGTGTGGTGGGGACTGAAGAGAGTCAACTGAAACAGTCATCAGGAATACCTCTGTATGTCCCGCATGATGCTCCAAAAATCTGGCCTCCGTAGTTAATGTTTGTACTTAAAGGGTTCTTCAACCAAAAAATTTGGAAAGCATGAGGGCATGGGCAAGCAGAAATTATATTTTTTGGGTGAGCTAACCCTTGAAGTAAGCGTAAAATAACCAAATCAAAATTTATTTAAGAGGCTGTTTATAGACTGATTACAGATCGATTTTCAGATTTAAAACTGTGTTCTGCTTTGTAGATTGTGGTGAAGAAAGGAGAGGAGGTGAATGGATATCTGAAAGTAAGCACTGGCCGTAAACTGGGCTTCTTCCCTGCTGACCTACTACAGGAGCTCTGAATGACGGAGATTCATTCCTGAAGAAAATAAGTGAAGCTCAAGAATGGACAGAGAAATAAATGAGACAGAAGAGAGAGATGACAATATCTGACCTCACTAGCTCTGTGAAAGAAATATGAACACACGTGGACATGTGCACAGGGTCTAAATTTAACTTTCACTAAGAACTGTATATGAATAAAAATGTTCTTTGATGAAAAAATAAAAACAAAAGTTGCTCATTAGTTGGCTGGTAATTTTATTAGGAACTGCAAAATAATGCATACAGGTCCTTCTCAAAAAATTAGCATATTGTGATAAAGTTCATTATTTTCCATAATGAAATGATAAAAATTTAACTTTCATATATTTTAGATTCATTGCACACCAACTGAAATATTTCAGGTCTTTTATTGTTTTAATACTGATGATTTTGGCATACAGCTTATGAAAACCCAAAATTCCTGTCTAAAAAAAAATTAGTATATCATGAAGCGGTTCTCTAAACGAGCTATTGACCTAATCATCTGAATCAACTAATTAACTCTTAACACCTGCAAAAGATTCCTGAGGCTTTTAAAAACTCCCAGCCTGGTTCATTACTCAAAACCGCAATCATGGGTAAGACTGCCGACCTGACTGCTCTCCAGAAGGCCATCATTGACACCCTCAAGCAAGAGGGGAAGACACAGAAAGACATTTCTGAACGAATAGGCTGTTCCCAGAGTGCTGTATCAAGGCACCTCAGTGGGAAGTCTGTGGGAAGGAAAAAGTGTGGCAAAAAACGCTGCACAACGAGAAGAGGTGACCGGACCCTGAGGAAGATTGTGGAGAAGGACCGATTCCAGACCTTGGGGGACCTGCGGAAGCAGTGGACTGAGTCTGGAGTAGAAACATCCAGAGCCACCGTGCACAGGCGTGTGCAGGAAATGGGCTACAGGTGCCGCGTTCCCCAGGTCAAGACACTTTTGGGCTACAGAGAAGCAGCACTGGACTGTTGCTCAGTGGTCCAAAGTACTTTTTTCGGATGAAAGCAAATTTTGCATGTCAATCGGAAATCAAGGTGCCCGAGTCTGGAGGAAGACTGGGGCGAAGGAAATGCCAAAATGCCTGAAGTCCAGTGTCAAGTCCCCACAGTCAGTGATGGTCTGGGGTGCCATGTCAGCTGCTGGTGTTGGTCCACTGTGTTTAATCAAGGGCAGGGTCAATGCAGCTAACTATCAGGAGATTTTGGAGCACTTCATGCTTCCATCTGCTGAAAAGCTTTAAGGAGATGAAGATTTGGTTTTTCAGCACGACCTGGCACCTGCTCACAGTGCCAAAACCACTGGTAAATGGTTTACTGACCATGGTATTACTGTGCTCAATTGGCCTGCCAACTCTCCTGACCTGAACCCCATAGAGAATCTGTGGGATATTGTGAAGAGAAAGTTGAGAGACGCAAGACCCAACACTCTGGATGAGCTTAAGGCCGCTATTGAAGCATCCTGGGCCTCCAGAACACCTCAGCAGTGCCACAGGCTGATCACCTCCATGCCACGCCGCACTGAAGCAGTCATTTCTGCAAAAGGATTCCCCACCAAGTATTGAGTGCATAACTGAACATAATTATTTGAAGGTTCACTTTTTTTGTATTAAAAACACTTTTCTTTTTTTGGTCTGATGAAATATGCTAATATTTGGAGATTTTGGGTTTTCATGAGCTGTATGCCAAAATCATCAGTATTAAAACAATAAAAGACCTGAAATATTTCAGTTGGTGTGCAATGAATCTAAAATATATTAAAGTTTAATTTGTATCATTACATTATGTAAAATAATGAACTTTATCACGATATGCAAATTTTTTGAGAAGGACCTGTAGAATAATTCAAACTGCAAAAGTGATAGTGAGACATACAAACAGGTTTCTAAACAAAATGTGTCAAACTCTCTGTGGCAAAATCACACATATACATTAACCATTAACAACAGGTGTAACAACCCAATGAACGAGAAATCAAAGCAACAGACTGAAAACTAGGTCACTTAAAAGAAAAAAGAACACAAAAAAGTAATGGAGGTATGGTTAAGAGTTTCCAAAAAGTTTTTAATGTGAACTTCATATAACAAAAATACTTACTTACTTATTATTATTATTTATCTTCATAAAGTTAAAGTAACATTTCATTTTCTGAGCTAGGAAATAGCTTCTTATTTGTAATGCCATGAGCCACACAAAGATATCCAGCATCTCTTCTTGAACATTGAACACGTGCAGTTACTCATGACAGTCTGTAAGAAGCAGCAGACGCCTGTCCTAACAGCCATTACAAATGATCACTCCTCCCACCCTTGAGTGCCTGTGTTCTGGCCACTTACACATAGTTTTTTTTTTTTTTTTTTTTTTTTTACATAAACCTGGAGTGCATGTATTGACTTATTTTTAAATGACCTTCTCACAGATCCACTGAATTGTATGATTACATGGATAATCAGCCAATCCAGGCCCATAAATTACAGCACAATCTTCATCTCCACCATTACTATTTGGCTCTCCATACGCCCAGAACCTGAAATTAAAGACCAGCATTTGCTTTCTGTGTGATATGATACTGGTGTTGATTTATTAGTCAATAATGGATTCAATTCAGTGTTTTCTCACCCAGAGGTCAGTGTGCTGCCATCAACCCATTCCCATCTGCCCTCCACATCACCGTCAGTCAGACCAATCCAGAAAACATCATCAGATATGTTCTTAACAAAACCCTGAGAAAATGAAACAATATTTAATTTAATAATTTCCTTCCTATAAACTATCATCCAGTTAGAAAATGAGTTTACTCACTTGTTCTTCTCTGTTGTCCATGATGATCAGATCTGCTCTTCTCTCTGTACAGTATCTTCCGCTGTCGGTCCAGCTCTTCTTCTCAGAGGAAAAGAAGTAAAGACTGGACTTATAGTAAATCCATACATCTGTGAACACAACCAGTTTAGGTTTAAGCACTTTATTCCCATCACACTGATCTACAAACTAATAATTAGTCACGTATCCTGTAAAAAACTTGATTGTTTAGTTTTAATATACTTCATGTTTACCCCTTTCCAGAAGACTTTTTGACAGTTCATTTTTCTCCTTATTTAACTGATCTCTCTCTTCTGTGAGGTCAGCGATCTCGGTTAGTAGCTCATCTATCTCTTCCGTGAGGTTGGTTAGTAGCCGGTGTGTCTCTTCAGTGTAGTTTGTACTCTTTGTATGGATGTGGACACACAGCACTATGACGGCAGTCAGCAGAAAAACACACAGCAGCACCAAACACACTCGAGCTGCTCTGGAGATTCTGTTCCTCACAGTATCACTTCCTGAACACCACAGATATGAAGATCATTAATTGCTCAAATGACTCAAATGTGTGTGTTATAATGAAAAGAGTCTCAGTACCTGTGTGTTGAGGCGTTTGGTGACTCTTGGTGTCGGAGTTCTCGATTTCTGTCCTGACTTCTGATCTGCTTATGGGATCCACATTACAATAGATATTCATCTCTTCTTCATCTTCTCTGTCCATGTCATGATTCCTGGGAACGTTCATATTGCCATAATAAGACATATTCAGTCTGCTGGAGTTAGATATGAGGTTATTAGAAATTGTTTCTTCAAGTGGTTTGCATTGCTCTAAACTTCTGCTTTTGAGCAGTTTTAGAAAGCACCAGTGTGATCAAGAATGTGTGATATCCTGTTAGACTGCTAAAACAACTTATCTTTGCATTTTTGTCTGGTGTTTAGATGTATAGTCGTGCTCAAAAGTTTACACACCCCTTGCATGAATAATTTTAACAAAATGATGAAGCGAGAAAGAAAAAATAAGCAGGGTTATACAAAATGGATGTTTTTTTATTATTTATTTAGCATTAGTTATTTTATTTTGTCCTGAAGAAGATATTTTACATAAAAGATTCTAATGGGGCTAAGTAATGTTTATTTGCTTTGAACTCTTGACTATGAATCTCTTGACTTTGCCAAATTCCAGTTTTGTTTGAGTAGGAGATCTCAAATCGCTTCAAGGTTTCCCTGCACAACTATAGTTCAGTGGCATAGCAAAAAATACAGTTGCCGTCATATTAGAAGAATATCATTATAAATTAAATATGATTAAAGGTGCCCTAGAATGAAAAATTGAATTAACCTTGCCATAGTTAAATAACAAGAGTTCAGTACATGGACATCACATACAGTGAGTCTCAAACATCATTGCCTCCTCCTTCATATGTAAATCTTGTTTATTAAAAACATCACGGAAAAACAGGCTATTTTCAACATAACAGCAACTGTGACGCAATCGCTGAGATCCTTAATATGTACCCCAACATTTGTGCCAATGTTCATTTTCAGGCGGAGCTCTGCAATGCGCAGCCGTCGGGAGTTCAGCAGATAAACAAGCGTCACGTGACGAAAGCGAAAACGACAGATCATCACAGATGTCATGTTCCAGGCTGTGCAGGACTTTTCATAGCCTTCCCACAGATAAACAATGTCAACGATCATGGTTGATGTTTATTTACAATCGGCTACAGCAACAATTTAATTCAAAGTTGTTAGTTTGCTCGGCCCATTTCACCACGGAGAGTTTTTCTAACCTGAGACAAAATCAAGCAGGATTCGCTCAGCGTCTGATACTGAAGAAAGGGCCGATTTCAACCGTATTCCTGCAAGCAGTGATTTATCCACTTATTTACTGTCGAACCCATTTCAGATTAAATTGAAAGTTTCTGAGTAAGATAACATTATGATAATATCCCCTGTGTTGTCTAGATCTAATGCAAGATGCTAGTAAAGTAACAATTGGAAACTCCATGTAGCTGAGGTGAAGCATTGATTGACTGATAGACAACTACTCTGTAAGTGTTTGTAACTTTTCTCATTTGATTGTTTGTTCATTTGTTGTTGGATAAGTGTGTCTGTGTAGTGCAGTGGTGTGTATTATTAGTTTTGGTGTATTCTCGTGGTGTGTGTGGGAGTTAGCATTTGTTGAGTTAGCATTTGTTTGGTCATTGCCATGTTGTGAGTGAGTTTATTGGGGGGCGTTCCCAGCTGCTTTCAATAACGATACTCAGGTGAGTATAAATAGCGTGATAGTCCGCGGAAGCGGCAGTGTGAAGCCCTCCTTGTGTGAAGACCAACGAGTGTAAAGACTTCAACTCTTCCCTGTGCAAGACCAACGAGTGTAAAGACTTCAACTCTTCCCTGTGCAACTCCTCCCGAGCAAGGACCCCGGCAAGTCACTTGAGTATCATCTTCCTTTTTTATTATTTGTGTTCGGTTCTTTTCTAATTCCTATCTGGCCTTTTCTCTGATCTGTATTCACCATGTGCTTTCAAATCTCAACTATTACTACTAGCACTCGTAAATCACGCTCTGTACGCACAAGATGCCGCAATCCTAATAATTTGCGCTATATCCTAACATCCTCTGCTACTCTCTATTCCAATTGGTCTCTGGAATTGCCAGTCTGCTGTAAACAAAGCAGACTTTATTTCATCTATTGGGACTCATTCTCAGCTCAGCTTCATGGCCCTAACTGAGACCTGGATCTAACCAGAGGACACTGCCACTCCTGCAGCCCTCTCAACCAATTTAACTTTTTCACACACTCCTCGGCCTATTGGGAGGGGTGGGGGTACTGGTTTGCTTATCTCAAATGATTGGAAATTTGATCCCTTACCATCTCTACCGGCCAGTTTATTTGAATTACACTCAATCACTATTACTCACCCTGTTAAAATCCATGTGGTAGTGGTCTATCGTCCTCCAGGTCACCTCGGTAACTTTGTGGAGGAGTTGGATGTGTTACTTTCTAGCTTCCCTGAGGATGGCACTCCACTGATTCTGCTTGGTGACTTCAACATCCATCTTGATAAACACCTAGCCACAGACTTCAGCACTCTACTGACTTCATTTGACCTTAAGTTAGTATCTACTTCGGCTACCCACAGATCAGGTAACCAATTAGACCTCGTCTACACACGCAACTGCTCCACGGACAACACTTTAGTTACTCCATTACACATCTCAGACCACTTTCTCATCACTCTTAACATCATACTGACTCCTGATACAACACGTACTCCTACACAGATTACCTTTCGGCGTAATCTACGCTCCCTCTCTCCCTCTCGCTTATCCACTATGGTTTCATCTTCACTCCCTCCATCTGCTCAGTTCTCAGCACTGGATGCTAACAGTGCTACCGACACTCTTTGCTCCACTCTAACATCCTCCTTAGACAGTTTTTGCCCCCTTTCATCCAGACCAGCCCGCCCCACCCCATCTGCCCCTGGCTGTCTGATGTTCTCCGTGAACATCGCTCTGGACTCAGGGCGGCAGAGAGCAAATGGCAGAAATCTAAAAACTATACTGACCTTACCTTGTATCAGTCTCTTCTCTCTTCTTTCTCTACAAATGTCTCCACTGCTAAAACAACATACTACCACAACAAAATCAACAATTGCTCTGACTTTCGCAAACTCTTTAAAACATTCTCCTCTCTCCTTTGTCCTCCTCCTCCCCCTCCTTCATCAACTCTTACAGCTGATGACTTTGCATCATTTTTCACAAACAAAACATCTCTCATCAGCAACCAGTTCTCCTCACCACAAACTGACACGCACATCTCAACAACTAACACTAACACGCTTCCATCCTTCTCTCCGCTCTCCGAGGCAGATATTTCTAAACTCTAAACTAAAATTTCCAATCACCCTACTACCTGTCCACTTGATCCTATACCCACTCACCTCCTTCAGGCCATTTCTTCTGCAATCACTCCTGCACTCACTCACATTGTCAACACTTCTCTTCACACGGGAACCTTTCCCACAGCATTTAAGCAGGCTCGGGTAACCCCACTGCTTAAGAAACCCTCTCTGAATCCAGCACTTTTAGAAAACTACCTTTCATTGCAAAGACCCTTGAGCGAGTTGGGATCAATCAACTCTCTATGTTTCTTGAACGGGACAACCTCCTAGACAACAACGAATCCGGCTTCAAAAGCGGCCATTCGACTGAGACTGCCTTGCTCTCGGTAACTGAGGCACTGAGACTGGTAAAAGCAGCTTCCAAATCCTCAGTGCTCATTCTGCTGGATCTGTCTGCTGCTTTTGACACAGTTAACCACCAGATCTTCCTGTCAACACTTAAGAAGACGGGAATCTCAGGAACTGCTCTCCAGTGGTTCAGGTCTTACCTCTCTGGTAGGTCCTACAGGGTGTCCTGGAGAGGTGTAGTGTCTAAGTCACATCATCTAGCTACTGGGGTTCCCCAGGGCTCAGTCCTTGGACCACTTCTCTTCTCCATCTACATGTCATCATTAGGTTCTGTCATTCAGAAACACGGCTTCTCCTATCACTGCTATGCTGATGACACTCAACTCTACTTCTCATTTTAACCAGATAATCCTACAGTCAGTGTTCGTATTGCTGCCTGTCTGACAGACATTTCTGACTGGATGAAGGAGCATCATCTTAAACTCAATTTTGCAAAGACAGAATTACTTGTTTTCTCAACCAACCCAGCACTTCATCAAAATTTCTCCATTCAGCTTGGTTCATCGACCATATCTCCATCAAGGACAGCCAGGAACCTTGGAGTTGTGATTGATGACCAGTTAAACTTCACTGACCACATTACTGCAACAGCCCGGTCCTGCAGATTTGCTTTATACAACATTAGAAAGATTAGACCCTTCCTATCAGAACAGGCTGCACAACTCCTGGTTCAAGCTCTTTTTCTCTCCAGACTGGACTATTGTAATGCTCTTCTGGCTGGGCTTCCAGCATGCACTATCAAACCCTTGCAGCTGATCCAGAATGCAGCGGCGAGAGTGGTCTTTAATGAGCCGAAGAGAGCGCATGTTACGCCTCTCTTCATCAGACTGCACTGGTTGCCAATGGCTGCTTGCATCAAATTCAAGGCACTAGTTCTCGCCTACAAAACAACCACTGGCTCTGCACCAATATACCTAAACTCACTTGTTCAGACTTACACACCTTTCAGAAGCTTGCGTTCTGCGAGCGAGCGGCGCCTCGTGGTTCCATCCCAAAGAGGCATGAAATCACTCTCACGGACATATTCCTGGACCGTTCCCACCTGGTGGAATGACCTGCCCATCTCAATTCGTGCTGCCGAGTCTGTAGCCATTTTTAAAAAACATCTTAAGACACATCTTTTCCAATTGCACCTGACCAATACAGAATAGCACTTACTGATCACCACAGCAACGACCAAAAAGCGCACACTCCTGGATCATATCTACGTTTCTCATCCAGATTTGTGCCTTCAGGCGGGTATGTTACATAGTTATCATAGCTATCAAAATCCAGTGTTCTGTATTTTGCGTACGTGAGTTTTTGTTGTAGATGGCTATTGCTGCGTGTTTAGCTAGAATGCAATACAAAACCAACCCATTGGGCCACTGAATCTGCATTAACGACAACAGTTGGGGCAACAGCCTTAGTCCTAACACTGCATGAAAACCCTGGAATACGGCATGATCCGGGCATGGTAAACTCCTGTGTAATTTGAGGTTTACCGTATGTGGGAAAAAGCGGATCAGAGTAACACGGAACAGTATATTTCAAGATACACCCGGAAACCTCACATATGCGGACATATACAGGCATCCGTGAAATTTCACGGAAATATACAGCTGAAACACTGCTGGGTGCTAGGACTGGTGACTGTTAAGTGTGAAGAAGGCCTTTCATATGTTAATGACACTAAGGTGCTGGCTGTTCTCAGAGGGAGGGGTGGCAGGGGAGGACAGGGGAGATTGAGAACACCCCGAACATATAGTCACAAAAACAGAGTATTAAAATTAAGGAACTAAATGGAACAAATTGGAAAATTAAACAACCATTTTAGAATAGCACACATTTATTGTGAAGTTTTACAAAATGCAGTTAATAACATTTAATAAAAAGGAATGTACATAAAAAGGAATTTAAATGTGAAAATGAAAAAATAGCTTTAAAAACACACACAAAAAACAGATTTGCTCAAAATAAAACTTAATGAATAAAAAGAAGGTCGTTGGAAAGCGCATGGGGCTCAATCTCAAACATTGTGCAAATGGGAATTATGACTGATACCTTTTCTTTTGTCTGACTTAACTACACAATGTACGTACTTAGTACACATCTCCCTGCAATATACGTTCCACAGGTAGGAACGCTCCTGCACAATGAGTTTATGTTCCATACCTCCACAGGGTTCCCAAAGAAACATCTGTCTGGATGAGGGTGCAACCACGAAACCTTTGCAACAACATGGCGTATTTTGTTGTTTTTAACACTGATTATAAGAAATCTCTTAATGACTCCAGCATGCAGCTCTGCATTTGGGTCTAGGACTGGTTCGTCCAAGAATTTGTATTGGTCTACACGCCTCTCTTTTTAAAAAACCCAGGTCTTTTTTACCAAGATCTCTAATGACCGAGTTACTTTCTTGTAACAATAGGTTTGTTTGGGGTACAGATATTCCTTGCCATTGAAGCTTATCATCTTTTTGGACAAACAGCATATTCAGAGAAGTTGTTGTACTGGTATATTTTCTTAGTTAATATAAAATCTTGGAAATCATACCAGCAAATTGCAATAATCAAACAACTTTATTTATATAGCGGTTTTACAATGACGATTGTTTCAAAGTTACTTCACAGTGTCAAACGAGACAGTATTGCAACAAGATTTTAGTTGGCTGTAGGGTCAACAATGTTGGCAGATCAATATTAAAGTTTATAGAATTAAATTAGACCTAATTAATTAATTTTATTTGTATATTTAGTTGAATAACTTTGATCATAAATTTAGTGTTATAGTTTTAGTGTCCCCTACTGAGTAAGCCAGAGGCCACAGTGGCAAACCCAGAGGAGACACCAATCAACACAGAATATTTCCAATGAGCCATCATTTGTCTGAGGCATAGCAGCAGTGCAGTGATGGCATTGTCTGAAATGTTGAACAATGCTTGCCAGGTTAAAAGCATTATTGCTAATAGCTTTACAAGTAATTAAGCAGAGCTGTCTCTATTGCAATTATCTTCTTCAGGTTTGTCATCTTTAAAATCCAAATGTTTACTGTGCTGACCATCTGTAAAGATGTGTTGCTCTTCATGGTCACTGTCATCATCTGAAGATGTTTCACTGAGCTCCAAGGAAAGCCTGAGCAGCTCATTGCGTTCTTCTTCTTCTTCTAAAAAAAAAATACATTTGTATGAAAAAAATAAAAACAATTAATAGAAGTGTAACATAATAGCCTACACATCTATCGGTGCACATCTGTCTGTGTGCATTAATTTAAATGTAAGGAGCCTTGCCTTCAGTAATGGATAAATCAAGAAGATCTGCTGAATCTTGGTTCTCATGTAAATGCATGGTGTCTTCAAATATGCAGAAATCAACTTTCTCTTGGACTTCAGTGTCCTCTGTAAGAATTAAAGAACAATACAATGATTTTAGCTACACACAAATTTACATACACAAGCTAAATACAAAGATTTAGTTTAAACAGTGAAACATCACAACACCAATTGGTTAATGGCTGGAGCTATGCATTTGTCTAGCATTATCTTAAAGTTAGCAGCTTTTTACTAAAATCCCTTAGAATCACATATCATGCACTTTACAATACATCATGTGTACAGGTCATGATGGGCCATAGAAATGTTAATGGGCCATTCGTAAGGGTTTATCCAAATAACTTTAGTTATTGTTATGAATGGCCCATCATTCATTAATGTTCAGCAAATACAGCTATGACCAAATTTGTAATAAATAAAAGTTACAATGTATTAACAAGACTTATGCCTATACTGGAAAAAACACAAACTTACTACATTCTGAAAACAAGCAAATCACTACTGTGTGTCAACTCTAACCAAAGCAGATCATGGACAAATACATGAACATCAGTGTAATGTTGCACGACATCAGTAAATATATAAACCAACTGCTGATGAGCACTATCTTATTTTACTTGTCATTTGGTTTTACATTTTAAAAAAAATTTCAATAACTTACCCAAATGAATACCAGCATCATCCCAGTCCACAGGTCTCATTTCGGCTGGATGAAGTTCATCACATGCACTCAGTTTTTGTGAAGATAAAAATATGCATGTGAAACATTCTCGTTGCAGTGGTCGCAAAACCGCCGCTCTCGCTCTCGCTCTCGCTCTCGCTCTCTCTCTCTCTCTCTCTCTCTCGTATTATTATCAACAGGTGGTTGTCCTTCCATGTTGATAGATAATTATGTCCAGCATCATATTCTTTTACCAAATTAAATATACACCTGTGACGCGTCATACCGAGGGCGTGGTTTGAGTGGTGATTAGCAAGCAACAACACGCGCCAAAAAGGGGGCGTTTGAGGTTTGAAATCAACCACTCACAATAAAGGTGACGATGGAGGCGCATCCAATAAGGTTAGTGTATCGATTCAATCGCGTGAAAGTTAAAACCTTAGCATTGTTTGCGGAAGTACAGAGAACGGATTGTTTTTTGTGGTGTTTGGTTGAGATTTGGAATCGATCATTTTCGACAGATTTAATATGGCGAGTAAAAGGAACCTTAGTTTTTCTACTCCACTGAACAGAGGAGGACACGCAGGCTCAGCCCAGTTACTGTGAATGCCTTGATGAAGCAGCTGATCTCCGGCCAGAATGCTATATCTCGTCAGCTTACTACTTTAATATCTGCACAGCATGAACGGACTGATCTTCTCCAAGAGCCTCTCCAGCAACTTTATTCTCTCGAGCAATAGTATGAGCAGCACGGACTACAGGAAGAGCCTAACAACACTGTGACATTAAAAGTTCAGTTATTGTTATATAATATGTCTGTAAACCAAAGTTGGCTTACAATTAACGTTAGCCTTATAGCGTTATGTGTTTTGTCTCCAGCGGTTACTTTGATGGCCATCTTTTTCAAACTTGAAAATGTTGTGGTTCTTGCAGATTGTGAATCCGTTTAAACACATTTTAATTTCAAACTTTACAGGAATCTGTAAGGCACCTCCACAATTCAGAGAACAGCCCGCACAAATATGATCCACAAACTGGGTAAGACTGCTTATTGTATAGCCTACTGTAAATGTTAGGTTAACCTACTTCTAACGTCATATGGATTTGAAATGCCAAAACCGAATTTCATTAATTATAACTGCAACTTTTTCCCCCAGAATAGTCATCACACAACCTCGCTTTGACCATTTTTCCTTTGAAGAATTAAGGACAACTTTTACAGATGTTGACCCTGAACGTGTAAAAGGTAATCTTAAAGATTTTTTTTTATTTTTATCTAATTTTATATTAATATTTACCCTGTGTGCTCTGTTTTGCTTACTTTTATTGGTATTACAATTATTCATGATTTATTTAGCAGGTTGCAAGACATATTGAGACACCGTGGAGGAAGTTTTCTTTGGCTCAGCCTGAAAAGGCCCAAAAAAAGACACACTATGAAGAACATGGCAAAGAACCGTCAAAGAAAGAGAAGGGTAATTTAAGAAACTTGCTAAGCATTTATTTTCTCTTTAGGAGATTGATTTTGTCAATATTGTGATTAAACTTTACCTCATGTAAACCCAATACTTTGATCAAATCTGAGTGTGACATAACCATACTCATAAGTGAATAATGCAAATTGCATGTAAACTGGAGTGAAGAGTTCTGCTCATGTCATGTAAACATCTTCCAGTGATTAAGACCTTACTCTTAGAATACATAGTTGCATTATTGTTGCACATGTAAACACAGTCTGTGTTTTAGTGGTTAAATGACTGTTATGTTTTGCAGTTGCTGGAGACCAGGTCCAGGGTTGTACATACCAACGCAGAAAGAGACCTGTGAGAGACCGCAACAATAGAGCAAATGTCTGATGAGAATTTTGATAGAAGGCCAGTGTGGATGGTGAGGTCTCCACCAAAAGGACCACGGTTCTCTGCGCTCTGCCAAGTGCTATGAACCAGACTAGAGTCTCACCCACACTACACGTCACATCACCAGTGCATCATTTTAATGTATTTTTACAAGGCTCTTTGGAAATTTTTTCACTTATGTATATTGTTTACTTGGAACATTTGCATATATTATATGCATTTTTTCTTTTATTTCTGTTTCTCATTTTATATTGTTAATTATACAATGTTCCTTTTTATATACACTGCAATTTATTCCTTTACATCGCTGTCCTTTTAAATACATTTAGCTCTGCCCCACCACCATTCATTTTAATGTATGTTTACAATGTTCTTTGGAATTTTTTATTTTTATTTGGAATATTTATGTATATAATATACATTTTTTTTAACATTCTGGTTCTCATTTTATAATGTTTATGTTTTAAATAGTATTTGCTCACTTGTTTTTTTTTTCATTCATTTTATAATATATGTTTACAATGCTCTTTGGAAGTTTTTTTCGCCCCACTTATTTTTATTGTTTAATTAGAACATTTATGTATATTATATAACCTTTTTTAACATTCTACATTCTGGTTCTCATTTTATAATGTTTACATTGTTGCATTATCTCATTTTATAATGTTACTTTTTAGATACACTGTGTATTTATTCCTTTATATTGCCAACTATTAAATATGTTGTTTTAATTTTTTTTCATGCCTTTTTTACCCTTTCATTTTAACTTATGTTTATTTTATATAGTTCCCTTTCAGTCGGTCACGTTCGACGTACGTCAGAACTGAACCGACGAATTGGGATCTGCCCTCAGAGACCTATCCACTTCGAGTGTGTAAAAACGAGCCAATCGGAGATTGGCATGTGATCCACACATTCCACGCTCCGCCCCGCAGCGCGGGTATAAATAGGAAGTGGAATGGTAGATCAAATGCTTTCAACTTCGGAGCCGAACAGTTCAGTACTGTTTCCACGAAGAGTGTTAAAGACAAGCTGAGTCTTGGAGAAAAGGAGGAACTGCCAGTGTGGGTGTCATAGCGCTTCTCAGCGAGTGACCGTATATTGTTGCAATCGCTTGCATTCAAAAAAGAGCTTCCAAACTGTTGGTTCGCTGGGCGTTTTCCTGAAAAACATTTGAGTGTCACACGCAGGCTTGCACTGTGGACTGCGTGCTGACCGCGGTCATCTCCCTGAGTGCTTCAGCACAAACTAAAAGAGCAGTTTCCATCCTAAAAGAGCAACACGGTTTGACCCTGCGTCTTTTTCAAGATGTCATTCAAACCGTGTGTTTCTGGTTGCGGTCGCTTTCTGTCCCCGCTTGACAGTCACGTTCGTTGTCTCTCGTGTCTGGGCACTCAGCACGCGGAGGCTGCGTTCGTGAATGACTCATGTTCCCACTGCGGGAACATGACCATCGCAGTGTTGCGGTCCAGACTCCAATACCTCAAGGCAGGTGGAGCACCCTCGCGCATCCCCCGGTCTAGCGGTCCTTCTGCGCCTAAGCAGAGGGCTGCTACTCTGGCTGATGACTTGGGTGGGGACCTGAGGGTGACGGTCAGGGCAAACCCGCCGGGTCATATGGCTCCTCGGGCCCCTCCCCCCTCCGCTGCGCCGGTGGAGTTTCCGGAGGAGCGTGCTGACCTCTCACGTGGAGTGCCAGCCGTTTCCTTCGGGGCTCCGGCGGAAGACAGGATGTCGGTCGCTGCATCGGGGGACGAGCTAATGGGCTCTGAGGATGAGGATTCGGCTGCGCTGCCCCCTTCGGGTGTGACAGCGTTGCCCGAGTCTGACCCAGAGCTTACGGCTATGCTTTCCCGGGCCGCCGCAAGCGAAGGGCTCGAGTGGAACCCTCCACCGTGTCCCGAACCTTCGCGGCTGGACGATTGGTTTCTCGGGACGGCCCGTGCTGGTTCTCAGCGCCCCGCCCCGGTGCCTTTCTTCCCGGAAGTGCATCAGGAGATCTTGAAGTCGTGGGCAGCGCCGTATAGCGCTCGCTCGCGATCGACGGACTCCTCCGTCCTCACCTCCCTCGATGGCGGTGCGGTGAAGGGTTACGTGGGAATCCCTCCGGTCGAGCGGTCAGTGGCGATGCATCTGTGTCCCAAGACCGCTGCGGACTGGCATGGTGCCCCGCGTCTCCCCTCCCGGGCGTGTAAGTTCTCGTCCGGGCTAACCGGCAAGGCTTACACAGCCTGTGGAGAAGCCGCATCGGCTTTGCATGCCATGGCGCTCCTGCAGGTCTACCAGGCCAAAGCGCTCATGGAACTGCACGAGGGAAGTTCCGACCAGGGCGTTATGCAGGAACTGCGTGCGGCGACGGACCTCGCTCTCCGAGCGACGAAAGTCACTGCACGCTCCCTGGGTCGGGCGATGTCCACTCTGGTGGTCCAGGAACGCCACCTGTGGCTGAACCTGGCAGATATGCGTGAAGCGGACAAGGTGCGATTCCTGAACGCTCTATCTGCCAGGCCGGCCTCTTCGGCGACGCCATCGAGGACTTTGCCCAGCAGTTCTCGGTGGCCCAGAAGCAGACGGAGGCTATCAGGAACATCCTGCCCCGGCGACCTGCTGCTGCCTCCACCCAGTCGCCGGCCGCAGCTCCCCCGCCTGATCGTCGCCGAGGGCGTCCCCCGGCGTCCACCTCCGCCCCTGCCAAGCCAAAGCAGCAGCCTCCACAGGCCAAGCAGGGTGCCGGGCGCAAGGGTGGCGCCCAACCTGTCCAGACCGCTAAGCCTGCCGGCAAGCGCAAGGGGAAGCGGCCCTGAGACAGGCAGCCCAGGGAGGACAGGAGCTGCTCTTCGGGAGATGATGTCCGCATCCCTCCCACACCCCCCGGAGGAGGACCGGGGGGCCCCGACTGGTCTAGTACATCTGCCGCCAGCTCTCCCGAGCTCGGCGGTACCCACATACTCACAAAAAGAGCAGTTTCCTATCCCCCTGGGCCCCAAGAGGGTCAGGGGGGCAGTTCACGACGCCTCCGGGCTTTGTCTCTCCCTCCCTCCCCTCCCCTCGCCAGGGGGCAGTAGAGTGGGCTCCGAGGACGCCTCCGGGCCTTCTCACCCACTCTCTGCCTCTCCCGGGAAAGCTCAGACAACACTCCAGGCCGCCCGCGGGCCTCCCGAGTCGGGTCTGAGCATCCCACCTGTCTGCCTCCGGGCAGCGAGCAGTCGAGCGGGCTCCGAGGACGCCTCCGGGCCTTCTCACCCGCTCCCTGCCCGCACGACACTCCGGGCCGCCTCCAGGCCTCCTGAGTCGAGCCAGAGCTCTCCGTTGCGCTGCCCCACCCCGGGCATGTCTGTGGTGCCGTTGGTCCCGCTGGTACGGTCCCTGGGAGCGTGGCTACAGCTCCCTCGACCGTCCCGTTGGCTCATCCGTACCATCAGACTCGGCTACGCGATTCAGTTCGCGCGCCGGCCACCCAAGTACAAGGGCATCCTCTTCACCTCAGTGCGAAGCAGCGATGCTCAAGTCTTGCGGTCAGAGATCGAGGTCCTACTGGCGAAGGACGCGATCGAGCCGGTTCCTCCAGCCGAGATGAAGACAGGGTTCTACAGCCCTTACTTCATCGTGCCCAAGAAAGGGGGTGGGCTCCGGCCAATCCTGGACCTGCGCGTCCTGAATCGGGCCCTGCACAAGCTCCCGTTCCGGATGTTAACGCAGAAACGCATTTTTCAATGCATCCGTCCCCAGGATTGGTTTGCAGCGATCGACCTGAAGGACGCGTACTTTCATGTCTCTATACTCCCTCGACACAGACCGTTCCTACGCTTTGCGTTCGAGGGGAAGGCATACCAGTACAAAGTCCTGCCCTTCGGGCTGTCCCTGTCGCCTCGCGTCTTTACGAAGGTCGCGGAGGCAGCCATTGTTCCACTCCGAGAACGCGGCGTTCGCATCCTCAACTATCTCGACGACTGGCTCATTCTCGCCCAGTCTCGGGAGCAGTTGTGCGAACACAGGGACATGGTGCTCAGTCACCTCAGCCAGTTGGGCCTTCGGGTCAACCGAGAGAAGAGCAAGCTCTGTCCTACACAGAGAATCTCTTACCTCGGTATGGAGCTGGATTCGGTCAGCCAGACTGCGCGCCACATGGAGGAGCGAGTCAGGTCGGTGTTGAACTGCTTGAATATGTTCAAAGGCAGAACAGCGGTCCCACTGAAACTTTTTCAGAGGCTCCTGGGGCATATGGCATCCGTAGCCGCGGTCATGCCGCTCGGATTGCTTCATATGAGACCGCTCCAACACTGGCTTCATGGCCGAGTCCCGAGGTGGGCGTGGCAGAGCGGCCAGTACCGGGTCCCAGTGACTCCTTACTGCCGCCAAACCTTCAGCCCGTGGTCCAACGCTTCGTTTCTCCGGGCCGGGGTGCCCCTAGAACAAGTGTGCAGGCATGCTGTGCTGTTCACGGATGCCTCATCCACGGGTTGGGGGGCCACGTACAACGGGCATGCAGGTCTGTGGACGGAACCGCAATTGCATTGGCATATCAATTGCCTCGAGTTGCTAGCAGTACACTTGGCGCTGCGCCGCTTCAAGGGGCCGCTACGTGGCAAGCATGTACTGGTCCGTACGGACAGCACGGTGGCCGTTGCGTACATCAACCGTCAGGGTGGTCTACGCTCCCGTCGCCTGTTCCAACTCGCCCGCCACCTGCTCCTGTGGAGTCAGAAGCATCTGAGGTCGCTTCGGGCCATGCATGTCCCTGGTGCGCTGAACCAGACAGCCGACGAGCTCTCTCGACAGCCAGCACCTCCGGGAGAATGGCGACTCCACCCCCAGGCGGTCCAGCTGATATGGGACCAGTTTGGAGCCGCACAGGTAGACCTGTTTGCCTCTCCGGACTCGACCCATTGCCAGTGGTACTATTCCCTGACCGGGGGTACCCTCGGCACAGATGCACTGGCGCACAGCTGGCCCCGGGACCTACGCAAGTATGCGTTTCCCCCAGTGAGCCTTCTTGCACAGACCCTGTGCAAAGTCAGGGAGGACGAGGAGCAGGTCTTGTTAGTTGCGCCGTATTGGCCCAACCGGACCTGGTTCCCAGAACTTACTCTCCTCGCGACAGCCCCTCCTTGGCCCATTCCCCTGAGGAAGGACCTTCTTTCTCAGGGACGGGGCACTCTATGGCACCAGCGTCCAGACCTCTGGAATCTTCATGTCTGGTCCCTGGACGGGACGCGGAGGTTCTAGATGGACTACCACAAGCAGTCGTAGATACCATCTCTTCAGCCCCCTCTACGAGGCGCCTCTATGTACTGAAGTGGAACCTGTTCGTTGAGTGGTGCTCTTCCCGCCGGGAAGACCCCCGAAGGTGTTCGATTGGTGTTGTGCTTTCCTTCCAGCAAGACGGGTTGGAGCGAAGGCTGTCTCCCTCCACCCTCAAAGTGTACGTCGCCGCAATAGCGGCGTATCACGACGCAGTCGAAGGTAAGTCCGTGGGAAAGCACGACCTAATCGTCAGGTTCCTCAGAGGTGCGAGGAGACTAAATCCTCCTCGTCCATCCTCGATACCCTCTTGGGACTTGGCTCAAGTGCTCAGAGCACTTCAGAGCCCTCCCTTCGAGCCTTTGGAGTCCATTGAGATTAAAATCCTGTCAATGAAGACAGTGCTCTTGACTGCTTTGGCCTCAATCAAGAGGGTAGGGGACCTGCACGCACTTTCGGTCAGCGAATCGTGCCTAGAGTTCGGGCCTGGTAACTCTCACGTTGTCCTGAGACCCAGGCCCGGATACGTGCCCAAGGTTCCTACCACTCCCTTCCGGGACCAGGTGGTGAACCTGCAAGCGCTGACTTCGGAGGAGGCAAACCCAGCCCTGGCTTTGTTGTGTCCGGTCCGCGCTCTTCGCGCTTACATTGACCGGACCCAAAGCTTTCGGACCTCAGAGCAACTCTTCGTCTGTTACGGAGGCCAGCAGAAGGGAAAGGCTGTCTCCAAGCAGAGGTTAGCCCACTGGATAGTGGATGCTATAGTCTTGGCTTACCAGTCCCAAGACGTGCCTTGCCCGTTCGGTGTAAGAGCACACTCCACTAGGAGTGTTGCTTCTTCCTGGGCGCTGGCTCAAGGCGCCTCGCTGACAGACATTTGTAGAGCTGCGGGCTGGGCGACACCTAACACGTTTTCTAGGTTTTATAGCTTACGTGTAGAGCCGGTATCTTCCCGCATCCTCGCCCCTGGTGGCCAGGAGCGCTAAGTGCCCGTTCTAAGTGTCGGCTTGCAACGCCACTCCCGCCCTCTGGGCCGGATACGTGCGTTTATTGTCTCCAGTTGTGTTCCCCGGGAAACCGGCTAACCCTGTGGAGCTCCTCCGTCACCCCATGCGGTGTCAGACGTTGCGGACCGTCTGACGCTAGGCCTGCACCCGTATGCTTGTGGAACGTGGTTGTAGGCTGGGTTCCATATGTAGTGGTTCCCTCACGGCAACGTCCACGGTATCAGCTACCCTTCGGGCTAGCCCCGTGTCTTTTCCTCGACAGAGCCCGCTCTGTCGTCTCTGGGCGTGTTCTTTCCCCCCTACAATTAGGTTGGAACCACCCCAGAGACTGCCATATGTTGCACTACCCTGCCAGGTTAGTCCTTATGTGTATTCCGCCACCACTCCTTCCCTGAAGGACGTGGCCCCGCAGCGTACCTTCTCCCGAGAAGAACACGCTTCCCAGCGGTCTATGGTCACTCTAAGTGGGTCTTGCAGAAACAGCAGTGACTGACCTCCCTGCTTGGAGCCCTGACTTCCGTACCATACTAGACGGTCCAGTGCGCTCAAGCAGGACGCTGGAAGGGCCAGCATCCTGGCGTTTTCCAAAGGGATCCCAATTCGTCGGTTCAGTTCTGACGTACGTCGAACGTGACCGACTGAAAGGGAACGTCTCGGTTACGTATGTAACCCTCGTTCCCTGAAGGAGGGAATGGAGACGTACGTCCCGTCGCCAGGAGCTGTGCTTCAGCTAGGAGCCCAGTCACGTATTCGGCTCCTCAGTTGAAAAAGCATTTGATCTACCATTCCACTTCCTATTTATACCCGCGCTGCGGGGCGGAGCGTGGAATGTGTGGATCACATGCCAATCTCCGATTGGCTCGTTTTTACACACTCGAAGTGGATAGGTCTCTGAGGGCAGATCCCAATTCGTCGGTTCAGTTCTGACGTACGTCTCCGTTCCCTCCTTCAGGGAACGAGGGTTACATACGTAACCGAGACGTTATTTGCATGGTTTATTTGTTCATTTTAAATTCTCTTGTTATTTTTTGTTTTTTTTTAAACATTTTTTTACACTTATTACATTTTGTTCACTTGTATTTGTTCCCCCATTCTGTTCTTATGCTTGTTTATAATGCTCTTGGTAATGTTTTATGTCCCTTAATAAATATTCCAGATTTTCCTAAATTGTTCTTTGTGTGTATTTTTCCTGTGTGTGTGTGTGTGTTTGGGGGGGGGGGGGGGTTATGGTGTATGTATATTTGAGAAATATCTGCATAGCTGACCTATAACCAATCAAATCACTATGCTATAAGGCCTAGGGTGGGCTAAGTTTTAAAAGTAACCAATAAAATCACTTTACTGGGTTTTCAATGTGCCCTGTCCTCCAATAGCAGTTTGGGTTTTGGGAGTGGTTTTAAAAGAACAACCAATCCAGTTTGATTTGAAAGGCCAATAGGGGATGGGAGGCAAAGCTGCTCAGAGGTGTGAAAATGTCTCCTGAAAAAACCTGATGGGATTACTTGCCATGGCAACAAATGGCTGTAGCATGGAAGTATACGGCCACAACATACATCCGATTTGGTATCATTCCGGATGTATACGGATATATACCGATCCAGGGAATTTGACCTATCTGGCCAGTATACTCCTGGATTCTTCCGAATTTCAGCAGTGTATACAGGAGTATACGGGTCCGGATACACCTTTTTTCATGCAGTGTAATGGGTTGTTATCATCGCTATCAAAATCCAGTGTTCTGTATTTTGCATACGTGAGATTTTGTTGTAGGTGGCTATTGTATTAAAATAATAATAATTGTGTACTATGCTAATTAATTGAGATTTCTTACAGCTCTTACAGGTTGTTGGCCTTATTTGTTTCGTTGCTTCTATTACTCTCCCTTTTTTTGTAAGTCGCTTTGGATAAAAGCGTCTGCTAAATGATTAAATGTAAATGTTGCTCACATTACAGTTTGTCAAATGACAAAGGTTAATATTATTTCCTGTGGTAACGCTTTAGATTATGTTCAGACGCTTTATGTTCCACTTTAACCTCTTAGATACTATCTGCCCTCTGTCTTCTAGGCCAGCTCGCGCTACTCCCTCTAACCCTTGGTTATCTGATGTTCTTCGTGAACACATGACCAAACTTAGGGCAGCAGAGAGAAAATGGCGCAAATCAAACAAACCATCTGACCTGAGTAAGTACCAATCTTTGCTCATTTCCTTCTCACAGGACTAAATCCTCATATTTGGTAAATGGTAAATGGACTGCATTTATATAGCGCCTTTATCCAAAGCGCTTTACATTTTTGCCTCACATTCACCCATTCATACACCGACGGCGATGTCAGCCATGCAAGGCGCCATCCAGCTCATCGGGAGCATGCTGGGGTTAGGTGTCTTGCTCATGGACACTTCGACACTTGGTCAGGTGGAACCGGGGATCGAACCACCAACCTTTCGGTTTGTAGACAATCTACATGAACCACTGAGCCACTGCCGCCCCATATTTTCACAACAAAATCAACAGCACCTCAGACTCACGCACACTTTTCAGAACTTTCACCTCTCTCCTCTGTCCCCCTCCACCACCTCCCACTCTCTATCTGCAGACGATCTTGCCAATTTTTTCACAGAAAAAAATTGACCACAGACCAGTTTCTCTCCTACCCTTCTTTGCGAAACCGTTGAAAGAATTATGTTCAACCAGGTCTCATCTTTCCTCTCACAGTCTAATCAACTGGACGTAAAACAGTCAGGCTTCAAAAAGGGCCACTCAACTGAGACGGCATTACTGTCAGTTACTGAAGCCCTGCGGCTGGCTAAAGCTGCCTCCAAATCATCAGTCCTCACCATCCTTGATCTATCTGCTGCCTGATACTGTGAATCATCAGATTCTTCTGTCAACCCTCTCATCACTGGGCATCACAGGGACTCCTCTCCACTGGTTTGAGTCCTATCTCACAGGTAGGTCTTTTAAGGTTGCCTGGAGAGGAGAGGTATCCCAAACACATCAACAGACCACGGGGGTTCTTTAGGGCTCAGTGCTTGGACCTCTCCTCTTCTCCATTTACACTACATCATTAGGACCCATCATTCAGGCACATGGCCTCTCATATCATGGCTATGTTCATCTTTGATTACTCCTTCAGGGTTGGTCAGAAATCTTGGAGTAATCTTTGATGACCAGCTGTCCTTCAAAGACCACATCTCAAAGACAGTTCGGTCATGCAGGTTTGCATTGCACAACATCAGGAAAATCAGACCGTGCCTTACCGAGCATGCAACACAGCTTCTTGTCCAAGCCCTGGTCATTTCTAGACTTGACTATTGCAATGTGCTTCTGGCTGGACTTCCATCTTGTGCAATCAAACCACTGCAAATGATCCAGAACGCTGCGACACGTCTTGTCTTCAATGAGCCCAAAATGGCTCATGTCACACCTCTATTCATCTCTCTGCATTGGCTACCACTCGCTGCCTGGATCAAATTCAAAGCCCTGACTCTTGCTTATGGATCTTCCACAAGCTCAGCACCAGCATACTTCGACTCACTCCTACGCGTCTACACACCCACCAGAAGCCTTCGCTCAGCTAATGAGGGAAGGCTTGTGGTACCATCACAGAGAGGCATGAAATGCATCTCTAAAACTTTTTCTTTCATTGTTCCTGGTTGGTGGAACGATCTTCCATCCTCCATACGCACGACAGAATCACTCGCTTCATTCAAAAGACAGGTAAAAACTCATCTCTTCCACGAGCACTTAATCTTACATTTAAAAAAAAAACTCTTTCTTCCTCTATCTCTCCTTTCTTCTTCCCTTTTCTGGTTTTTGCTACTCTGAGCGGTATACAAATCTTGGTATTTAGGGCACTTTTTGTGTTTCGTTGCCTCTTCTTCACGGATCGCTTCCTGTTCTCCTGAGTTGTAAGTCGCTTTGGATAAAAGCATCTGCTAAATGCATAAATGTAAATGTAGATTACGGCCCGGAAAGTACTGCATAATTAAAGTGAATTTACAGCATAACTTTTGGTAATTATAGTGTAACTATAAAGTAAGTATATGGGAACAAAATGTAATATTGGGGGAATAAAGGGGTAACTATCAGGAAAATTTACAAATCATTTATACTGTAAGTATTTTTTAATTAAGGGGTAATTATACTGTAAGTATTTTTTTAATTAAGGGGTAATTATACTGTAAGTATTTTTTAATTAAGGGGAAATTATACTGTAAGTATTTTTTTAATTAAGGGGTAATTATACTGTAAGTATTTTTTAATTAAGGGGAAATTATACTGTAAGTATTTTTTTAATTAAGGGGTAATTATCCGTGTAGTTACGGGGTAAGTATGGATGTGTGGGCTTTAATTTAAAGTGGCTCTTGTTCCCCTCTTGTTTCATGTAGTTACGGGTTAAGTACAATAAAAACACAAATACAATCTGATATCACTCAGAAACCTTTATTTAAAAAATGAAAAATAAAAACTTAAAAAAAAAAACAGATTTAGAACACATTAATTTCTCATGCTTGGCTTCATCCTCCTCTTGTTCCTCTTCTTTTTGTTCCTTGCCACAGATGAATCTTAAGTAGGATCCCACATGTCTCTAGCTAGTATTCTGTAACTGTTACACTAAAAATACAGTGCGCGCAGAAATGTCCTCACCGCTTACTCGTCTTTTACCCTCATGCAATTTGAGATGTATACGACTTTATTTCCTCAGAGAAACACAGATAAATAAACAATCTCTGCTAATTAAAACTCATTTGGGTTTCTAAGAGTTAAGGCATCAAACAGCACATACAGCAATAACTACTGTAATCCATACGATCCCAATGGATAAGTGTTTGTAAGAAAAATAACAATATATCGCATCCGACCAGTAGTTATCTACGTGTGCATGCGAAGGTTGATTTCACGCTTGACGTAACTTGAAGCGTCAAGCGTGACGTGCGCGCGCCGAAAAACTCTGGTCATGTGGATGTCTGATGCTGTCGTTTTATTTTATGCTCACAACAGTATACAAACAATAACATAATATATGGTAATAGCAATTAGAAGCAAACAAAAATAAAATACAAGAGGTGTCCGTTCTCGCGTGTGTTTCAGATGAAACGTGCATGAGAACGTCATGAAAGCTTGAAGCGTTTCATCTGAAACACACGCGAGAAAGGACATCTCTTGTATTTTCAAGAAATGTATCCAGTATTTTTTATCGTGCGATATAGATCTTAAATTTAATTTCTGGAAATTAAAGCTGGAAGCCGCTCCTTTGAGGGGGGCTATGTCATTCATTTTGAGTTTTGGCAAGTAGAATTTGGGGGGTGGGTGAGCTAACTCTTGAAGTAAGCGTAAAATAACCAAATCAAAATGTATTTAAGAGGCAGATTTATAGACTGATTACAGATTGATTTTTTTTTTTTTAGATTTAAAACTGTGTTCTGCTTTGTAGATTGTGGTGAAGAAAGGAGAGGAGGTAAATGGATATCTGAAAGTAAGCACTGGCCGTAAACTGGGCTTCTTCCCTGCGGACCTACTACAGGAGCTCTGAATGACGGAGATTCATTCCTGAAGAAAATAAGTGAAGCTCAAGAATGGACAGAGAAATAAATGAGACAGAAGAGAGAGATGACAATATCTGACCTCACTAGCTCTGAGAAAGAAATATGAACACACGTGGACCTGTACACAGGGTCTAAATTTAACTTTCACCAAGAACTGTATATGAATAAAAATGTTCTTTGATGAGAAAATAAAAACAAAAGTTGCTCATTAGTTGGCTGGTAATTTTATTAGGAACTGCAAAATAATGCATAGAATAATTCATACTGCAAAAGTGATAGTCTAATCCTATCTGATGTGAGACATACAAACAGTTTTCTAAACAAAACATGTCAAACTGTATTATAAAAGTTTTAGTCAAACTCTCTGTGGTGACATTATACATTACACATGAACCATTAACAACAGGTGTAACAACCCAATCAATGAAAAACTAAAGCAACACTGAAAACTAGATCACTTAAAAGAAAAAAAGAACGCAAAAAGTAATGGAGGTATGGTTAAGAGTTTCCAAAAAGTTTTTAATGTGAACTTCATATAACAAAAATACTTACTTACTTATTATTATTATTTGGCTTCATAAAGTTGAAGAAACATGTTCCACATTTCTGTCATCATCAGTTGAATGAACTGACTTACTGAACGAGTAAATAGCTTCTTATTTGTAATGCCATGAGCCACACAAAGATATCCAGCATCTCTTCTTGAACATTGAACACGTGCAGTTACTCATGACAGTCTGTAAGAAGCAGCAGACGCCTGTCCTAACAGCCATTACAAATGATCACTCCTCCCACCCTTCAGTGCCTGTGTTCTGGACATTTCAAATCCCCTACACATAGTTTTTTTTTTTTTTTTTTACATAAACCTGCAGTTCATGTATTGACTTATTTTAAAATGACCTTCTCACAGATCCACTGATAAGCATGATTGCATGGATAATCAGACCATCCTGATACATCATTTAGAGCACAATCTTCATCTCCACGGTAACTATTTGGCTCTCCAGACGCCCAGAACCTGAAATTAAAGACCAGCATTTGCTTTCTGTGTGATATGATACTGGTGTTGATTTATTAGTCAATAATGGATTCAATTCAGTGTTTTCTCACCCAGAGGTCAGTGTGCTGCCATCAACCCATTTCCATCTGCCCTCCACATCACCGTCAGTCAGACCAATCCAGACTTTAACAGCAGCAGATATTTTCTTAACAAAACTCTGAGAAAATGAAACAATATTTAATTTAATAATTTCCTTCCTATAAACTATCATCCAGTTAGAAAATGAGTTTACTCACTTGTTCTTCTCTGTTGTTTATGATGATCAGATCTGCTCTTCTCTCTGTACAGTATCTTCTGCTGTCGGTCCAGCTCTTCTTCTCAGAGGAAAAGAAGTAAAGACTGGACTTATAGTAAGTCCATCCATCTGTGAACACAACCGGTTTAGGTTTAAGCACTTTATTCCCATCACACTGATCTACAAACTAATAATTAGTCATTTATCCAAGTCATGTAAAACTTGATTGTTTAGTTTTAATATACTTCATGTTTACCCCTTTCTTTAAGACTTTTTGAGAGTTCATTTTTCTCCTTATTTAACTGGTCTCTCTCTTCTGTGAGGTCAGCGATCTTGCTTAGTAGCTGATCTCTGTCTTCTGTGATGTTGGTATTCCTGATTTCTTGCTGATCTCTCTCTTTTGTTAGGTTGGTGATCTTGGTTGGTAGCTTATCTCTCTCTTCTGTGAGGTTGGTGATCTTGGTTGGTAGCTCATCTCTCTCTTCTGTGATCTTGGTCAGTAGCTCATCTCTCTCTTCTGTGATCTTGTTTAGTAGCTGATCTCTCTCTTCTGTGAGGTTGGTGATCTTGGTTAGTAGCTCATCTCTCTCTTCTGCGATCTTGGTTTTAGTTGCTCATCTCTCTCTTCTGCGATCTTGGTCAGTAGCTCATCTCTCTCTTCTGCGATCTTGGTTAGTAGCTCATCTCTCTCTTCTGTGAGGTTGGTGATCTTGGTCAGTAGCTCATCTCTCTCTTCTGTGAGGTTGGTTAGGAGCCGGTGTGTCTCTTCAGTGTAGTTTGTACTCTTTGTATGGATGTGGACACACAGCACTATGACGGCAGTCAGCAGAAGAACACACAGCAGCACCAAACACACTCGAGCTGCTCTGGAGCTTCTGTTCCTCACAGTATCACTTCCTGAACACCACAGATATGAAGATCATTAATTGCTCAAATGACTCAAATGTTTGTGTTATAATGAAATGAGTCTCCGTACCTGTGTGTTGAGGCGTTTGGTGACTCTTGGTGTCGGAGTTTGCAGTTTCTGTCCTGACTTCTGAACTGCTTATGGGATCCACATTACAATAGACATTCATCTCTTCTTCATCTTCTCTGTCCATGTCATGATTCCTGGGAACGTTCATATTGCCATAATAAGACATATTCAGTCTGCTGGAGTTAGATGTGAGGTTATTAGAAATTGTTTCTTCAAATGGTTTGCATTGCTCTGAACTTCTGCCTTTGAGCAGTTTTAGAAAGCACCACTGTGGTCAAGAACACGTGATATCCTGTTAGACTGCTAAAACAACTTATCTGTGCATTTTTGTCTGGTGTGATGAAGTGATGAAGCGGGAAAGAAAAAATAAGCAGGGTTATACAAAATGGATGTTTTTTTTTATTTATTTATCATTTGTTATTTTAATTATTAGTATTTTTTAATTAAGGGGTAATTATCCGTGTAGTTACGGGGTAAGTATGGATGTGTGGGCTTTAATTTAAAGTGGCTCTTGTTCCCTTCTTGTTTCATGTAGTTACGGGTTAAGTACAATAAAAACACAAATACAATCTGATATCACTCAGAAACCTTTATTTAAAATTTTTAAAAAAAAAACTAAAAAAAAAAAAAAAACAGATTTAGAACACATTAATTTCTAATGCTTGGCTTCATCCTCCTCTTGTTCCTCTTCTTTTTCTTCCTTGCCACAGATGAATCTTAAGTAGGATCCCACATGTCTCTAGCTAGTATTCTGTAACTGTTACACTGAAAATACAGTGCGCGCAGAAATGTCCTCACCGCTTACTCGTCTTTTACCCTCATGCAATTTGAGATGTATACGACTTTATTTCCTCAGAGAAACACAGATAAATAAACAATCTCTGCTAATTAAAACTCATTTGGGTTTCTAAGAGTTAAGGCATCAAACAGCACATACAGCAATAACTACTGTAATCCATACGATCCCAATGGATAAGTGTTTGTAAGAAAAATAACAATATATCGCATCCGACCAGTAGTTATCTACGTGTGCATGCGAAGGTTGATTTCACGCTTGACGTAACTTGAAGCGTCAAGCGTGACGTGCGCGCACCGAAAAACTCTGGTCATGTGGATGTCTGATGCTGTCGTTTTATTTTATGCTCACAACAGTATACAAACAATAACATAATATATGGTAATAGCAATTAGAAGCAAACAAGAATAAAATACAAGAGGTGTCCGTTCTCGCGTGTGTTTCAGATGAAACGTGCATGAGAACGTCATGAAAGTTTGAAGCGTCTCATGCATGCGCTGGTGACAGGCAAGCTTTTTTATGACGTTCTCATGCACGTTTCATCTGAAACACATGCAAGAACGAACATCTCGTGTATTTTCAAGAGATGTATTTTGTATTTTTTATTGCGCGATACAGATCACAAATTTAATTTATAATGGTCTTAAAAAGTCTTAAATTTGACTTGGTGAAACCTGCAGATACCTTAATACCATCACCACACCATTTTGAACGGTGCAGTCACATCTGTCACATTGGGTGAATGCATCGTCTCACCTTTTCTGTGTGTGTGGGTTTGTTGGAGGCGTGGTTTCTGATTACTCTCACTCTGATCACGGACACCTGCTGCACTCATCCAAGGGGCTATTTATACGAGGTTCTCACTCTCCTTTGCTGTCAGATTATTGCAGTTCGTCTGGGTCCTGTCTGTGTGGTGTTCCTGTTCCTGTGTGTCTTGGATGTTCTACTCGTCGCTCTGGAAGCCCGTCTCCCGCCGATTCGGATAGCCCCTTCAGCCCTGCGTCACACCCTGGTGGCTCTCTCTGCCTGCCCTCTCTGCTGGTGCCTGATCTTCAGCCTGCCTGTCCTATTGTGTTCCTGAGTATTCGTCTCGCATCTTCCAGCGAACTGTTTGTGTTCATGCTGAACTTGAGTATAATAAACTGTTTAATTCTCGCACCTGGATTCTCTGTCTCTTTTCCACCAGCGAACGTAACAGAATAATCTGACCACGAAATGGATCCAGCGAGAATGGCAGAGCTTTAGGAATATTTGACTGCTAGTAGACAACGTATGGACCAGCAAGAGGGACAGGTCTCCGCCACTGCTCAGGCGGTTCAGGCTCTTGTGATGCAGGTGGCCGAGCTCTCCACTCAGATCCAACAGTTAAGATCGCCCGCTGTGCCCGCCACACCACCTGTTCCCCTAAACCCGAGTGACGCTACTCACCAGCACGAACCCAGGATTCCTACGCCAGAGAGTTACTCGGGTGAGCCAGAGATGTGTCGATCTTTTCTGACAAGATGCTCTTAGTTTTTCTCACTCAAACCAGTAACATTTTCCACGGAGAGTTCCAGAGTGGCGTTAGTGCTGAACCTCCTGTCTGGACGTGCGGCTCGGTGGGGAGCAGCGGTGTGGGAAAACTTGCACTTGAGGAGGAGATGAGACGGGTGTTTGACCGGGCAGTGGCGGTCCGCAAGGCGGCCCAGAAACTGTCCAATCTCCATCAAGGCAAGCATTCCGTCTCCGACTACATGATCTAGTTCTGCACCTTGGCTGCCGAGTGCCACTGGAACGAGGAGGCGCAGTGGGACCAATTCCTGCATGGGCTGGCTGACCGCATCCAAAGAGAGATCTACGCGCTTGATCTTCCTAAGAACCTCAACGGATTAATGGAGTTGGCTCTACGGGTCGATTCCAGGCTGGTGTGATATGATCGCGGCCGAAGGCAACCTGAGATGGTGGATTTCATCGCGGGGCATGCGGTCAGTCCACTCAACGATCACTCACCATGCAGGTGGGTAGAGCTCGGCTCTCCCGGGAAGAGAGGGAACGTTGTAGAGCAGAAGGGTTATGCCTCTACTGTGGCGCGTCGGGGCATTTCCTCAATCGGTGCCCGTTAAAAGATCAAGCCCGACAGTAGAGCGGGGGTTACTGTCGGGTAGAGCAGCATTGGTGAAATCCTCGTCCACCACTTTCCTTCCGGGTAGACTGCAATGGGCTACCAGATCCCACGTCTGTCACGCCCTGGTGTATTCCGGAGCGGAGGGTAATTTTATGGACTTTAAGTTTGCCAGTCACCTCCCCATCCCCACCACCACCCTCCACAAACCCATTGCAGTTCACACACTCAATGGTCAGACACTACCCACGATCACACACCACGGACACTATCACTTCGACTGTTGCGGGAAATCACACAGAGACACTGAAGTTTTTTTATCACTGATACCCCCCTCAACCCCATCGTCTTTGGTCACCCCTGGTTGATGAAGCACAATCCCAGAGTTGATTGGGGTCAAGGATCGATTTCCACTTGGAGTGCTCAGTGCTATGCCTCTTGTCTTGTGTCTGCCTGTTCGTCTGTGTCTAGTTCTGTGTTTCAGGAGGAGACGGTGGATTTATCTACCGTGACCTGAAAGAAGTGTTCAGTAAGTCCTGGGCTGCTTCTCTTCCTCCGCATCGTCCCTATGACTGTGCTATAGATCTTATACCAGGTACGTCTCCACCTAAAGGCAAGTTATACTCTCTTTCTAATCCCGAGAGGGAGGCCATGGAGAAATATATTTCTGATTCGTTGGCTTCCGGACTCATTCCTCGTCTCCGGCGGGGGCGGGGTTCTTTTTTGTGAGTAAGAAGGACGGATCTCTGCGACCTTGCATTGATTTTCAGAGGGTTGAACAACATCACGGTGAAGAATACCTATCCTTTGCCGTTGATGTCTTCAGCTTTCGAGAGGTTGCAGGGAGCGTCCATATTCACAAAATTGGACTTGCGCAATGCTTATCATTTGGTCCGCATAAGGGAGGGCGATGAGTGGAAAATAGCATTTAATACCCCCAGGGGTCACTCTGAATATTTAGTCATGCCTTTCGGGCTTTCTAACTCCCCAGCCGTTTTCCAAGCACTTGTTAATGACATGCTGAGAGACATGGTAGATCAGTTAATTTATGTCTACCTGGATGACTTATTGATATTTTCCTCTTCTCTCCAGGAACATGTTCAGCACGTCAGACTACTGCTCCAGAGGTTGCTGGCAAATGGGCTTTTTGCCATGGCGGAGAAATGTTCGTTTCATGCACAGTCTGTCCCTTTTTTGGGTTACATCGTGTCGTCCGAAGGGGTGCGCATGGACCCCGACAAGATTAAGGCTGTGGTGGATTGGCCAACCCCGGATTCCCGCAAGGCCCTGCAGAGGTTTCTGGGGTTCACCAATTTCTACCGACGTTTCATTCGTAATTACAGCCAACTAGCCGCGCCTCTTACCGCGTTGACCTCCTCCAAGACGGCGTTCAGGTGGTCTGGTGTAGCCGAAGCTACATGTTCCAAACTTCAGAGCTGCTTTGTTTCGGCTTCCATTCTCGTTGCCCCTGATCCTTCACGTCAGTTTGTGGTGGAGGTGGGGGTAGGAGTGGGGGTAGGAGTGGTGCTGTCACAGCACTCTGCTTTGGACGATAAGATGCATCCTTGCGGGTTCTTTTCGCATCGTTTATCGCCAGCCGAGAGTAACTACGACATTGGTAACAAGGAATTGTTGGCAGTTAAGCTTGCATTGGAGGACTAGCATCACTGGTTAGAAGGTGCAGGGGTTCCTTTTATCGTATGGACCGATCATAAGAATCTGGAGAACATCAGATCTCCCAAAAGACTTAACTCTAGGCAGGCTCGGTGCGCCCTTTTTTCGGATGTTTTGATTTTTCTCTTTCGTATCGTCCGGGTTCTAAGATCCGATGCTTTATCGTACATTTTTGATCGTTCCGAATCCCCGTCTACTCCCGAGTGTATTTTTCCAGAGAAACTTATCATCTCAACACTCACATGGGAGATCGAGTCGAAGGTCAAGACGGCCTTAGAAGGGGTAATGCCTCCGCCCGGTTGCCCACCGATTCATTTGTTTGTGCCTGAGGGGGTCTGGTCCGACGTTATTTGGTGGGATCATTGTTCCAATGTAGCTTGTCACCCAGGGGTTAATATAACTAGATTTCTAGTCAAGCAACAGTTCTGGTGGCCAGGGATGGCTCGCGATATTCGGGAATTTGTTTTGGCGTGCTCGGAATGTGCCGTGGGTAAGACTTCCAATCGCTCTCCAGATGGGTTGCTCCAGCCGCTGTCTGTTCCTTCGAGACCCTGGTCTAATATCGCTCTAGATTTTATTACCGCCCTCCCAGGGCAAGACGGTGATTTTAACCGCCGTGGACCGGTTTTCAAAAATGGTTCATTTCCTTCCCTTGGCCAAATAACCTTCTGCCAAGGAGACAGTGGTGGCTGTCGTAGATCACGTCTTTCGTTTACATGGCCTTCCGACAGACGTGGTTTCCGACAGGGGGCCCCAATTTGTGTCCAAATTTTGGCGGGAGTTTTGTAGACTACTGGGGGCCACTGTGAGTCTGTCTTCGGGTTTCCATCCCCAAAGTAATGGTCAGACCGAGCGCGGCAACCAGGATCTTGAGAGAGTGTTGCGATGTTTGTTCTCCAAGAACCCTTCCTCCTTGGGTTGAGTACACACATAACTTGTTACCAGTGTCGGCCACGGGCCTATCTCCGCTTAAGTGTAGATAAGGGTACCAGCCACCCATTTTTCCCTGTCTGTAATCTGAGGTCGCGGTCCCCTCCACTCACGCATTTGTCCAGAGGTGTCACCAGCCCTGGAGTTGAGCCGTGAGACTCTACTCCGGGTGGGAGAGCGCACCAAGGCCCAAGCCGATCGCCACCGGTCTAAGCCTCCCGTCTACGTCATGGGTCAAAAAGTGTGGCTTTCTACTAAGAACATTCCTTTGCGGTCCGTGAGTAATAAATTAGCCCCCACATTTATTGGAAAACCTACTTATTCAGTAAATCGGATTCTGGACTCAAGACTGAGGGGACGCGGATTTCAGTACTTGGTGGACTGGGAAGGTTACGGTCCGGAGGAGAGAAGTTGGGTTCCTGCCAGGGACCTGCTGAATCCCTCTCATCGATGATTACAATCGACAGGTAGGTTCTTCTGGGAGCGCCAGGAGGCGCTCCTAGAGGGAGGGGTACTGTCACGTTGGGTGAATGTATCGTCTCACCTTTTCTGTGTGTGTGGGTTTGTTGGAGGCATGGTTTCTGATTACTCTCACTCTGATCACGGACACCTGCTGCACTTATCACAGGGGCTATTTATACAAGGTTCTCACTCTCCTTTGCTGTCAGATTATTGCAGTTCGTCTGGGTCCTCTCTGCGTGGTGTTCCTGTTCCTGTGTGTCTTGGATGTTCTACTCGTCGCGCCGGAGTCCCGTCTGCTGCCGATTCGGATAGCCCATTCAGCCCTGCGTCACACCCCGGCATGCTCTCTCTGCCTGCCCTCTCTGCTGGTGCCTGATCTTCAGCCTGCCTGTCCTATTGTGTTCCTGAGTATTCGTCTCGCGTTTACCAGCGAACTATTTGTGTTCATACTGAACTTGAGTATAATAAACTGTTTAATTCACGCACCTGGATTCTCTGTCTCTTTTCCACCAGCGAACGTAACAACATCATTCCCACAGCTGTTTCTCTGCTGTTGTGGCAAAAGTCTCCATCCTCTGTAAAGAAGTGAAAGCATTTTTGTTTATTTCAGATATCAAAAGACATTATGGTTCCTTTGACTGCTTCTCTGCCCCGGCCTTCGCAGCCTCATCTGTTCTTGTGTTTCCTGTTTAAATCAAATCTTTGTTATTAGTGTGCGCTGTGCATTTACAGATATCAACCCGGCCAGGCAAGAAAAAAATGCATCTAGAGGAGCAGACACAATTGAAAAATGGTAAAACATTTTCCCGTGTTTCCACAATGCCCCAAAATCATGCGCAACTCCGAATGCATAACGCAGTTCTGTGTAAATTGTTACACTTTTACCTTTCATCAACTTGCATACTTCAGTCAGTGCTCCAGTCTTAACCAGGCAATCTTTAACTTCCCAGTCAGCAAATTTCCTTTGGCCTAGATCTGGCCCAGATAAACAGCTTAGATGTGGCCCAGATTAGATTGTGTTTGCCGGCCCAGATCTGGCCCACTTCTTCCTTACCACAGCACAGCCAAAGCAGTGCCATAACTCCACCAAACGTGAGCCAAACAATACAATTATATGTGGCCCTTATATGGAATTTTTGTATGGCTGAGTTTTGTTAAAATCTAATGGCCCTTATGTGGCCCACATGCAACTTTGACCATTATGTAAAAGTCTTATTAACTCCATGGTTAATACAACACTCAACAACAAAAATGTATTCCATAATTTTCTTTTGACAAATATTTACAGTTAATCAGAAATCATTTATATTAATATAAATAACATTCAAAGTGTGACACCAAATTTCAAGTGTGTATTTTGCTAAACTAGCAATGAGAGTTAAAGTAGAAGGGAGGGGGGAATCACAGTAACTTGCTAAAGATAACAAACAACAACTTCACAAGAGAAAAAAAGTCTCTAATTGTAAAGAACCGCTCTGAGACAGAATGTAGGAGATCCAAATGCAGTATATATTAAGAGGGTAATCCACAATCATAGTAAAAAGCAGGCAAAAGGTGATGTTATACTAGTCATACTAGTGATGTTACATATGACACTGAAGCTTCGATGTGCGTATCGCGCATGTGACACAATTTGTAGTGAAGCTCCGTATCGGGGTGTGTATTGGTTTCCCTGAGTCACGTGATCGATGACAAATGAAGCCTCACTTTCTGTCCAATCACGTGCGCGTTTCATTTTGCATGTCAGAAGCTTCGAACCTCTAGATCTTACTTAACGAGTCCCTGTTGGCTCAGTCTGGTTGATGGGTGTGTGAGGAGAGTGCTGTACTGTGAAAGTTAATCAATATATTACATTTAGATAAACATTTATTTGTCACTACTTAATCTTTTTTTGTTGTTGGTTTTGTGTCTTTGTATTTTGGTAAAATCTTTGCACTTTTTTTTTTGGTAATTTGGTGTTGGTATTTGGGGTAAGGGTGGGATTAGGGGATAGGGTGTTGGTGTTTGGTGAAGGGTTTGTATTTAGGGCAATGCCAACAGGGAAAAAAAGAAAGACTTCCCCTACCTGGGGACATTTTGAGCTTATAGCTTCCAATGTATGTATGCATTTTTTTATTTTTTAAAGAAGGGGAAAAATCATATATATATATATATATATATATATATATATATATATATATATAACATTTTATGTATTTTATTCTTGTATGTAATTTCCTTTCATATAACTTTTCTCAGAAGGTGAGATGCTTGGTGTGTGACAAGGAGCTTTCGTATGGAAACAGCACATCATCCATGCTAAGGCATTTCAGAGCTTTGCATGACATTGCACTGCCCCAGAACAATCCTACAAGCACACAAAGTAGGACTGTTGCTTAATGATTTTTATTCATAATTGTGAATACATTATCATGATTTAAATTAATATGTATAATATGAACATCTCTCATTATAGCATCTCACAAGCAAATGGTTGATGAGGCATTGCTCAACATGGTCATAAAAGACTCTCAGCCATTGAGGGTGAGGGTTTCAGGGACCTCATCAATGCCCTGGATCCTTCTGTAGTGACTGGACCACATATATTAATAAATTAAATTAGCTCAATAGGGAATTATGGGGATTAATATTTAAATATTTATTATTAATCATAACTGGTTATGATCAAACAATAAATCTTCAAATCACCCAATAGGACATACAGTCTTGTTCAAAATAATAGCAGTACAATGTGACTAACCAGAATAATCAAGGTTTTTAGTATATTTTTTATTGCTACGTGGCAAACAAGTTACCAGTAGGTTCAGTAGATTGTCAGAAAACAAATGAGACCCAGCATTCATGATATGCACGCTCTTAAGGCTGTGCAATTGGGCAATTAGTTGAAAGGGGTGTGTTCAAAAAAATAGCAGTGTCTACCTTTGACTGTACAAACTCAAAACTATTTTGTACAAAAAAAAATTTTTTTCTGGGATTTAGCAATCCTGTGAATCACTAAACTAATATTTAGTTGTATGACCACAGTTTTTTAAAACTGCTTGACATCTGTGTGGCATGGAGTCAACCAACTTGTGGCACCTCTCGGCTGTTATTCCACTCCATGATTCTTTAACAACATTCCACAATTCATTCACATTTCTTGGTTTTGCTTCAGAAACAGCATTTTTGATATCACCCCACAAGTTCTCAATTGGATTAAGGTCTGGAGATTGGGCTGGCCACTCCATAACATTAATTTTGTTGGTTTGGAACCAAGACTTTGCCTGTTTACTAGTGTGTTTTGGGTCATTGTCTTGTTGAAACAACCGTTTCAAGGGCATGTCCTCTTCAGCATAGGGCAACATGACCTCTTCAAGTATTTTAACATATGCAAACTGATCCATGATCCCTGGTATGCGATAAATAGGCCCAACACCATAGTAGGAGAAACATGCCCATATCATGATGCTTGCACCTCCATGCTTCACTGTCTTCACTGTGTACTGTGGCTTGAATTCAGAGTTTGGGGGTCGTCTCACAAACTGCCTGTGGCCCTTGGACCCAAAAAGAACAATTTTACTCTCATCAGTCCACAAAATGTTCCTCCATTTCTCTTTAGGCCAGTTGATGTGTTCTTTGGCAAATTGTAACCTCTTCTGCACATGCCTTTTTTTAACAGAGGGACTTTGCGGGGGATTCTTGAAAATAGATTAGCTTCACACAGACGTCTTCTAACTGTCACAGTACTTACAGGTAACTCCAGACTGTCTTTGATCATCCTGGAGGTGATCATTGGCTGAGCCTTTGCCATTCTGGTTATTCTTCTATCCATTTTGATGGTTGTCTTCCGTTTTCTTCCACGTCTCTCTGGTTTTGCTCTCCATTTTAAGGCATTGGAGATCATTTTAGCTGAACAGCCTATCATTTTTTGCACCTCTTTATAGGTTTTCCCCTCTCTAATCAACTTTTTAATCAAAGTACGCTGTTCTTCTGAACAATGTCTTGAACGACTCATTTTCCTCAGCTTTCAAATGCATGTTCAACAAGTGTTGGCTTCATCCTTAAATAGGGGCCACCTGATTCACACCTGTTTCTTCACAAAATTGATGACCTCAGTGATTGAATGCCACACTGCTATTTTTTTGAACACACCCCTTTCAACTAATTGCCCAATTGCACAGCCTTAAGAGCGTGCATATCATGAATGCTGGGTCTCATTTGTTTTCTGAGAATCTACTGAACCTACTGGTAACTTGTTTGCCACGTAGCAATAAAAAATATACTAAAAACCTTGATTATTCTGGTTAGTCACATTGTACTGCTATTATTTTGAACAAGACTGTACCTAACCTAGGTATTTAAGCAATATAAATTTGGTTAACAACAATTTGCAACAATAATAATAATTGCAACAATATATATTTGCAATTAACGAATATATATTAAATCATTACAGAATAACCTTTAAAGAATTAATTCAAAACTCATCTGATCTGTTCTTTTAACGAACGATCAGTACAATCTCTTATCAACTCTCAAAGCTTTTATTCCTTCTACCAAATCTCTGGGAAGGTTACTCTTCTGGCCACAAAGAATAAACTTCCTGAGCTATTGGGATATTAGTTAAAGTATTCAAAGATACTCATGAGAGCTGTAGCTAGATCTGAACATTAAAGTGACTTATGTCTTGTGAGCAGTAACAATGACAATTAAACATGGATACAATGGTTTTAATAATTGATACTACGAATACATACGACTAGATAAAGAATACATGTATATACAGAATAACGACAGGTAACGAAATAGAAAAGGAGAAAGAAGAGAAAGGAAGGGTTCAGAATGGCATTTCACAAACATTACTACAGAGAGCCAGCAAAGAACAATATCACCTTAAACAGGGTTACTAGTCTTAAACGCATCTAAATTTTGAGGGAATTTATACTTGCATTGGTTGCTTTGTGTTGAGTATAAAAGAATGCGTAAGGGTCCTCTCAGAGTTTTCTGTGAGCTGGAGCGCTCTCTCTCAGTTCTTCCAAGTAATCGGGTCTTTGATCAGCGAGAAGTTTGAAGGTAGTTTGAAAGTGAATGTTGCCAAAGGAGAGGAAGGTTTCCTTCGAAGTTATGGAAGTTCCTTGATGGTGTTCAGTGCCTTTGTCCAAGGACTGAGTAGCGGAGCGCGCTGACTTCAAAGGAAACAACCACTGTTGGCTTCACCTCCTAGCCGAGGGCCGAAGCCTCATGGCAGGCGGTGAGCCGGCTTCAGAGGACAATAGGGAAGGTCTGAGGACGAGTAGAGAAGAGCCCAAAGAAATGTTTCCACTTGTCTTTTAAGACAATTAATCGACACCCCTTCTGGGTTAGTTTACCCAATCCAGAGGGTGAATTCTGAGCGGGAAAAATTATCTTTTGTCTCTGTTTACGACCTACTTTGCATGTTTTATCAGGTGTCGTAAAGGGTGTCGATTTTATACAGTTCTACTCCCAAGTTTGCTAAACGTATTAATGATACATTTCATAATCCTATTCTGTGCATCGTTGATTAAGACAAAGAGAGAGGAATATTTAGATATCAAACACATTATGGCTGGGAGATATTAAAGCAGAGATACATTCTTACACAGGAATACAAGCATTTAAAATGAACTTACATTGTTTATACATCATGACTATGTTGGTATGACATATGGAGCATACATACACACAATGATACCTCATATACAGTCTGGAATAGTTTTAATTAAAGCTTCATAAGGAAAGTCAGTGTGTGTGTATTGGGAAGAGTCTCGGCGTCTCTCTGTCTGAAAGAATGTGAGGGGGGGAACAGAGTTCAAGTCATGTGACCAGATAACAATCTGATTGAAGTTGTCACAGTTTTCCAAAGATGCTGCCTGTCTCATTTCGACTGGGTCATAAAAACTGTCTGAGGTGTCAGCTTCTCCAGACTCGTTGGCATCGGGCCCCTAATTTATATGTGGCTAAAAGCTATCCACCCTACACATCAGAATTGACTCATCTTTGATCCTGATGAGAGAGACTCCAGACGCTACACTTCCTATATAATCCCAACCAGACAGGTGAGAATAGCAGAGTTCGATTATGATGTATAATCTCTATAATATATCTGTATCTATAATAATGTACTTCTACAAATAATTTTTTGTTAAATCAAAAAAGGCTTTAAAGAAAATGGTGGCTTCAAAATATGAGGAAGCAAAGGGGAAGGCCATGGCCAACATGGAAAAAGCAACCGCTGTGTCTCTAACATCAGATATGTGGACTTCAATCAACATGGATACATATCTTGCAATAACCTGCCATTTCATTGATGACAGTGATAAGCTGAATACAGTGTTGTTGGATGTTGAGAAGTTCCCAAACAAGCACACAGCAGAAAATCTGGCTCTGGTGACAAATAATGTCATGATGGAGTGGGCAATCAAAGACAAAGTGAAGCGTCTTGTCACAGATGCAGCAGCAAACATGATTGCTTGTGCAAGGATTCTGCAAGTGAGACATACAGTTTGCATTGCACATGCGCTTAACACCATGGTTAAAACGCCTTTTGATCAGGTACCAGCTCTGTGTGACATCCGGAACAAAGCTAAAAAAGTGGTCACCTATTTTCGAAGCAGCACCTCTGCCAAAGAAATGTTGACACAGGTACAGCAAGAGATGAACAGACCAGTTCTTAAACTGGTGAATGAAGTGGAAACACGTTGGAACAGCACTTTACACATGCTTCAACGGCTGCATGAGGAAAGGCAAACTGTGGGAGCATCCCTTGCCTCACTTAAAACTGATGTAGCACCACTTCATGCACAAGAAAATGAAGCCATACAGCAAATTCTGTGTGTCCTCGCCCCATTCCACCTGGCCACTGTAGAGCTGTCCGAGGAAAAACGAGTGTCTGGCTCCAAAGTGATTCCTTTGCTAAAAATGATTCACCACACATTACAGACTGACCTAATTGGGTATTTATTTGTATTTATTTACAATAGCCTACTCATTAGCAATTTTTTTTTAAAAAAAGTTTAATTATTACTTATTTTTGGACAGAGTACATAATTTTGTATTTTATAGGTTAACCATGGACATCACTAAGGAGTTAACTGAAAACCTCATCAGGCGTCTAAGAGAACACATATGGAATATGGAGTCGCTCAGCATAATGACCCTGGCAACTCTGCTGGACCCTAGGTTTAAAACCTTGGGTTTCCTTAACCAAGCTAAAATGACAGAGGCTGTGAAACGGCTAAAAGCAGAATGTGGTAATGTCATCAGGGCCAAAGAAGAAACAGCATCTACATCTGCAAGCACTCAGTCAACAGAAGCACCATCATCAACCCAACAGCCCACACCAAGCTCAAGTATTTATTTATTTATTATTTTGTATTTATTATTATAATTGTTGAATGTTGATGTATGTTATATTTAGTCAATGTACATGCACAGTCAATCCCAATGAAATATTTTTCTCCTCACACTTCTTAGGTGGAAACCTTTGGCTCCTGTTGGACAGTGCTGTAGACCAGCACAAACAAACCTCAAATGCCACTTCTGATGCAATCCTTGAAGTGAATAGATATCTTGCAGAGACAAACATACAAAGAGCTGAAGACCCACTTTAATATTGGAAAATGCAGAAACATGTTTACCCCCATCTATATACATTGGCATTAAAGTTTCTTTGTACCCCGGCCTCCTCTGTACCATGTGAAAGTGTTCTCCAAGGCTGGGAAAGTACTAAGAGGAGAAATAGACTCAGCCCTAACACTCTGAAACAGCTTTTATTTCTTAATAATAAGAATTAAACCTATATTACCTTACTGTCATTCCTACAGTTACACAAGCCCTGCCAAGTGTCATAAACACATTTAATTACAGATGATCCAATCACATAAAGTCCTTATTTACTGTGTGTGTATAGAAAGTAGGCCTACATTAGATCTTATTGACTCAAGCCTTTCGCTCATATTTTATTCTCACACTTTAATGGGTAAATTAATTTATTTAATGGACATATTTAACACAAACATATAAAGCTTTTATTTGTACACATAGCATTGAAACAATGGAGTGTGTTGTGGTTGCTTCATCTGACAGTCAGAGCTTCTTCCACAGACTTCTGGCTGCTTTATTTTAAATAAGCACCAGATGGTGCTGTTCTCGACACTCTCGAAGCTTTGAATCTTTTCCCGGAACAGTCCGGGTAACGCCTTACTGCTTCATGAGGCTTCATTTCCACATCCCTAGGTCATACACAAGCAAACAGTCCAAAAAGGCAAACAACACAGGAGAGACAGGCAAACGGGTAATCCGGGAAACAGGCAAGAAATCCAACAAATCAAGAGACATGAAACCGAGGAAAATACTCAGAAATGCAGTGTACACAAAACAAGACGTCGCAGTGAATAACAGATAACCAGGTGGAAAACAGGATAATGAAACACAGGTGTAAACAGTAGTGATGTTAACAGTGACACCAAAGCTCCGAAGCGTGTGTCAAAAAAATGAAACTAATTTCTGTGAAGCTTTGTATCGATGCTTGATTCGTTCTATCAAAACCTCGTGACCAATGGCGTCCGAAGCTTCGTTTCACAAACACCCACGTGACTGATTCAGACAGGTTTAAAAATGCGCGACACAGGGCGGGCCCTTGTGGGTTGTTAAGGTGTATTGCGTTGCATTGAGCGGTTTGTTGTATTGCTCGAGTTTGTTATGGAACCTGCTGCAAAGAGAGGGCGTTCTGAAATGTGGGAACACTTTCATTTGATTTCGCCCAATAAGGTTGATCATTTATTTGGCTTTTGTTCTGCCTTTATTTATTTATTTATTTATTTATTTATTTAATCCGCACTAGCCTATGACTTCATACATTAGAGACAAGTATAGGCCAAACTTCATTTTCTTTTTTCTTTTTTTCTAGGTCAAAGGTTTGATTTGCTCCCAGCAGCTGGCCTATAATAATACATCATCCATGTTGAGGCATTTTCGAGCAAAGCACGACAGTGTCAGATCCTCTCTCCAAGTTATGGAGAACAACCAGGGTGAAAGCCAGCCTCCCTTTTTTATCTAGCTTTTCATTTTCAAGTATTGGAAAAATTAAGGGGTTAAATGTTGTTATGAGCAATTGTGTGATCTCGCTCTCCCTCCTTTCTCTCCTCCTTTTCAACTGTGAGTGACGGAATCTAAAACGTGTGTGTGTGTGTGTGTGTGAGCCTTTTTATGTGGTTTATGAGGACACAAATTTGTATAACTACATGGGTATTACACTGGTATTACACTATAAATGTGGTTTATGAGGACATATCAAATGTCCTCATAATTCAAATGGCTTTAAAAACATACTAAATGATGTTTTTTTGAGAAAGTAAAAATGCAGAATGTTTCCTGTGATGGGTAGGTTTAGGGGCAGTGTAAGGGGATAGAAAATACGGTTTGTACAGTATAAAAACCATTACGCCTATGGAGAGTCCCTGTAAACCACATAGACCAACATGTGTGTGTGTGTGTGTGTGTTGTAGGAAGCAAAAAGGACAGGCTTGATGAGGCTCTCGTGAATATGATTGTCCAGGACTCACAGCCTTTCACCCTTGTGGAGGATGTTGGTTTCAGAAATTTTGTCAGCCTTTTGGATCCAACATACGTTCTCCCATCAAGGCAAACACTGAAGACAATGGTGGAGACAAAGTTTACAGAAGAGAAAAAGAAGGCTAAAGAAGAAGTTCTGAGGGCTACTGCTGCGACCTTCACTTCAGATATGTGGACATCAATCTGTCACAGGCCGGAGCGGACCGCCACTTAGCGCGAGTCCCGCTCCTCCCTTAGTTTCCACCCCGAGGAGGTCCCAGAAACACCCCAATGACCAGACAGACGAGTACGGGTAAGTTAAGAACCAATATTTATTAATTTAAAAGAGATTTATGAAAAAAAGGGGGGGGGGGGGGGATACTAAAAAGGGGAACACCAGTCCTCCAGGACTGGGGCCTTGGTTTCCCGAGTCGCTCCTGATTTTTGACAGATCTTCCCAGCTCTCTCTTGTCGGCGTTCACGCCTAGGTTTGCAGGTGACTAGCAGGCGGTACACTGGGTTCTTGGCTTTGGGCGTACAAGTGAGTGTACAGGCGGTCCACTGGCTCTCAGCTTTGGGCATACAGGTGGGTATACAGGCAGTACGCTGGGCTCTTAACTTTGGGCATACAGGTGAGTACACAGGCGGTACACTGGACTCTTAACTTTGGGCATACAGGTGAGTATACAGGCAGTTACTAGTTTCAACTCACAGATCCGTAGTCAGGCAGAAGTCGGCTTTAGTGCTTCCTCTGATGCAGGGCTTTCTCTTCGACCTAGGGAGGGATCGCTGACAACGTTTGCACAGCACAACACTATAATTCTTCGGTGGACACACATCAAAAGAAAGACTCACCCACTGCACTCCACACACACTCACGGTGAATTAGGGTCAGGATCACCACATTGGGCCGGGAGACAAGTCCTGGGTAGTAGAAAGGATCAGTGCAAAAGATGACCATATGAAAACGTCAAGACCACGATCTTTCAGCACGCTCCTTCCTCTTTTCAATACATTCCCAATGCCTTCTTAATGTAAACAATTTCTCCAAGGCAGTAACAATACATATCAACACAGTTTCAACCATGAATGCTTCCAACACTTAGCTCATGTTTTCTTCAGCCCAATACTTCGTTCTCACTTCGCCCAGTCTGTATCATCCGCCTCGGGACGTCCCTCTGATCCACCGGTCGCTCCGTCTCACCCACCGCGATCGCCCAAATCAACTGCGCTCACCCTGCAGCGTTGGCCCGAATCAACTTCCGCCTTCCGCCCCCGTTTGCCGGAATCAACTTCCTCGTTTGCCGGGATCAACTCTCTCCCCTGTTCTCCCAGTACCTTCTTTATATGCCTCCTTTGCTCTAATTTGCCCAACCATCGATCGCCACGTCCATGCACACACCTGCTCCCAATAACACGCTCTTTTCGTTGCCCGGAGTTACCGGAACTGATCGTGTGTTCCATGTGCAATGGTCCGGGCGGACAATTTCCGCCATTTCAAGTTCCGCCCTTTGAGGTCACTCCGTGACAAATCCATATGGATTCTTACTTAGCAGTCACCTGCCATTTTATTGACAGTAAAGACCAGCTTGCTATGGTATTGCTGGGAGTAGGAACATTTCCTGCTTCACATACAGCAGCAAACATTGCTGCTGTGAAAACATCTCTCATGGAGGAATGGGGGATTACATCTAAGATTAGATGTCTTTTCACTGATGCAGCTGCTAATATGATTGCATGTGCCAACAATTTACAGCTTAGGCATAGCATTTGCATTGCCTATTCTCTAAACTTGATTGTAAAAAAAGCTATTGACTTACCAGGGCTTCAAGACATAAGGAGCAAGGCGAGGAAGATTGTTGCTTATTTTAGAACAAGTACTGTAGCAAAGGAGCGACTGGTAAGTTTCCAGCAACAGATGGGCATACCTTCTCTTAAATTACAGCAGGAGGTAGACACACGCTGGAACAGCACATTTGACATGCTGTCTAGACTGTATGAACAGCGTGAACCAGTTGGTGCTGCACTGGTTTCTCTCAGGACAGATTTGGCTGCTCTGTCCTCAGCTGAGTACCACACAATGTCTGAGTGCCTTGGTGTACTGTCTCCGCTGAAAGAGGCAACTGTTGAACTTTCAGCAGAAAAAACTGTCTCTGGCTCCAAGGTCATTCCCCTCTTATCGCATGTTGAGACATGCTTTAACAACAAGGCAGCAAGGAGTTACTGATGAGAGGGCAGCACAGCTCTGCAACAACCTCATCAGACTTATGTCTGAAAGGTTGGCTCATTATGAGAAATCAAGCCAAATGACCATTGCCACTATCCTGGATCCCCGCTTTAAAACGATGGGCTTTTGCAACCCATCTAATGCCCAGAATGCTGTCAATAGGCTGACAGCTGAATGTGCAGCTAAAATAAGAGAAAAAACAGCATCTGACCCAATCCCAGAGCCTGCTGATACCTCTGCAGCAGCTGGAGATACCTCAGCTAAGTTCACCATGGTCATGTTGTATTTTGAAGCATAAATGAAATGTTATGTATTTTCTCACTATTTTAGGGACAGGCCTGTGGGATCTTCTTGACCAACGGGTGATGGAAACGCAGAAGGTGAAGAGTGCCACTGCCAATGCCACCATTGAAGTTTAACGCTACCTGGGTGAACCCAACATCCCCCGCTCTGAAAACCCACTTCAGTTTTGGTCACGGCATAGGCATATTTACCCACATTTATACATGCTGGCCCTGAGCTATCTGTGTACCCCTGCCTCTTCTGTGCCCTGTCAACGGGTATCTTCCAAGGCTGGCGAAGTGGTCAGCAAGAAAAGAAATAGGTTCAGCCCCAGCCACTGTGGAGAAAATCCTGTTCCTAAATAAAAATCAAACCACAGAAGTTACCCAAAAACACCATCAATCACCACAATACATTTTCCGATGAGCTCTCCACAAACACTATAGCAGTATAAAATATTCCCATTCCACCGTGTCTGCATTTCTTAAAACACTGTCAGTCAGTTATATACATACTCCCACTGTTTCAAAGCACTGTTCCCAGTTTAAATCACTTGAAGCCCTACCCTCTCCCCATGCACCAATCATTCTAAAGAACATTCTAATGTTCATTTAGCACAAATCTTCCTTTTCCCTTGCCCATCTGTCCTACATTTCATTGTTGGTCTGTAGGCTTCTATAATCGTGTGTGTGTTTCCTTGTGTGCATGCATTTATTTAGCATACTTTCTTTATTCGTGATTTTTATTTGTTTACAAACAGGAAAAATGTTCACATTCACAATACAAAATCATATCTTTATTGGTTTAAGTTACTGGGAGTATGCAATTGAACAGATTGTGTCATATAATGTCATATATAATATATTTATTAATTCATTAATTTATTAATCAATCCACTAATTCACTTTTTACTTCTAGATAATGCGTCGGTTGCAAAACATTTTGCGACACAGCGCTTTCCCTCACTTTCACCAGCAGAGGTCCTCGTTGAGCTCTGACTTGAAAAGCTTCGAGTAATGAACCTTTTTCTGATACAACTGTGCTGAAAGCTTCACTGGTTCAGAAAGCTTCACTTCGCCATCACTAGTAAACAGTGAGTGCTAATGAGTCCGGGCAAAGGATAATGGGTAATGTAGTTTATGATAGAATGACAGTCCGGATTGGAGTGCCCTCTGGTGGTGAGCACGGGCACTCACACTGGTGAATTGTGACACTAATCAGTGTTGGAAGTGTGTTGCTGGGACTGGCGTTGTTTCAACCGACTGCACCTGCAATAAAAAGTACATTTAAATAATGTTAACAGCAATACAACCTGGAAGCTAGGTCTGCATAATTATGATTAAAATAAATCGTAAACTAAAGGGATAGTTCAACCAAAAATATAATTCTGTCATAATTTTTTGTCACTTTTTTTAATCATTGTAATTTATCATTATCAAGGTTAAGATTTGAATTTATTAATTTATTTTTTGCGCCAAAAAAAAAAAAAAAACTAACCAACTTTACCCGGGTGCACACTTTTAGATTTATTATAGTCCTTCACGATTGTTCCATGTCAGGCTGTACAAACATAATCAGTGCTGTAAGCCATGTCACACTGTAAGATCAAAACTGTCATAAGTGTCAGACTGTACGATAGTTGAGGCGCGTTAAAACCAGACAAACGCAAGAAGACTAGTCCGGAGTTTTAAATCATCAATGACTCGTTCGGTGACTGTGTGCTGCATTATACATGGGATTGAAATGGTAAATACACTCAACTGAGGCTAATTCGACACCCTCCTCAAACAAATACATAATGCTGCACAAAATAACCTTAAAAAGACTTTGAAATGCCAAAACTTCACTTACCTGAAGATATGCGTGACTGAAAACTCACGAGAGCAGATGAGAAAATGGTGCCGTAGTATCAGTCAGATTCATTCCGCTAATGAGATGCAACCACCTGAGGTGTGGAACCTCGGAGGTCAGCTGCGCTTGATTTCAGGTGTCCTGTGTTTTTCCATATATAATCCAAAGGTTTACCACAAGTCAGCCTGTCTCACTTTGTGCCATAGCTCAAACACATATGGCCCTCATGTGTACATTGTTATCTGGGCCATATACCTCAAAATGAGTTGTGAACCAAGAGAACATTTCCCGCTGATTTTAAAGTTATGTCAAAACAAATATGGTCACATTCTGGCCCATATCTGTTCAGCCATGCCAAATCTGGGCCATATGTGCCAGATAATACCCACATGTGGCCCAAACATGCTTGCTATCTGGGTTGATTCTTTCGTGTTTCAGTGAAAGTAAATATAAGATCCATATTTAATATCTGAAAGCCAGGCTAAGTGAGTAAGGACGGTCACTGCACTCCTGTCAAATTAGGGGTGTGATACCTTCAAAATCCAAACACACAACACCTTGTTGCTATCAACTCTTTAGGGACACATCACACATTCCTAGGACAGACCCTCAGTCACTCCTCAGAACAAATACACACCTTTAGACCACATGAAGAAAGAAGCAATCATTGTTTCTCTTGATTAATCCAAATCATCTCAATAGTGGTCCAATTCAAACTAAACAACAAAACATAAGTAATATGGATAATAATTAATCTAAGCCCTTAAGCCTTTATATATAAACATCCTTCAGTTTATATTTGTGCTTTGCCCACAGTTCAGAGGTCTCCTCTGCCCATGCAAGACTTATGTTTAAAGCACAAATGTCTGGGGTCACTATCCTCTACCTCAACTTCATGTTTACTGTACATCATATTCTTATCAACCTTCCCATATGAAAAAAACCTATATGGTTCATATATAGTGACCATATATGTTCCTTACTTAAATCAGTCAGAATCATCTTATATGTTTAATGTAAGTCCCATATATGTCATACACAAAATCAGACCGTTTATGGCCCGTTTCATACTAAAAAGCACACAGAAAACTTTTGGGTCATGTATGAACACTGCAAAAATCTTATATGAGTTTTACATGTAAACTGTATGCAATGGTATATGGTATTAGTAGAAAATACATGATATTCATATACAAATCATATAAAGTTCTTATACTGAATCATATGCTTGTCATATTAAAGTCATATAGGATTTATTTATATTTTGTGTCATTTGTTTATATGGTTTTTATACAGATTTCATATGTTTTTAATAGGGAAATGGTGTGTTAGCTCTTCAAGTTTATATAATATACATATAAACTACATACAATAATCATACATGATTTCAGTCAATATTACAACATCTCTGCATATACTAACCATATATGATTTCAATCAATGACATAAGCCCCGTTTCCACCACAGGAACTTTACCCAGGAACTAGGAACTTTGGGTGGTACTTCGTGTGTTTCGACCGCAGGAACCAGGGTAAAATTGAAGTTCCGGGTAAATATTTCCCCCTCCAAACGGCCCTGCTCGCGAGGTAGTACTTTTTCAAAGTTCAGGAACTTTCGAGGGCGGGACTTGGGCGCTGAACATGCTGATTGGTTGAGCTCACGCAGTTCAACCGGCATTTTTAAAAGTCTTTTGCGAGGTTCGTTTTGCGTTCAGTAAATATCAGTCTTGCTCTCTGTCTGGTGGCGCGCGGTCGTCTCAGCCATCTCACGTTCAATGTCCGTAATAGCTGATAATAATATACATTGTCATTTTAAATCTAGCTTTACAAGCTTTCTGAATATGCTGCAGCTGCATGCTGCTGAATCTGCATATTAGTGCTCTTTTCTGTCGTTGTTAATTACCTCTTTAGTAAACCTATACATAACCAGCAAAAGCAGCACAGGTTGAATCTCTTCCATACTCGTTATTCATTTTTTTTCACCATGTAAACGACCTGACCGATTACTTTTAAGTGTGTGTCCTTACATGACGTGACGGCGCGCGCCGCGCTCATGTTGACAAGAGAGGAAAGTACATTTTTCTGAGGGGTAAACTTTTTATTTCGTAAGTTATGAAGATAATGTTGGAGTAATGACACAGCGTATATTGCCCCGGGTAGTTTTTACTTTAACTGCGCCTGACAGAATTTTTTTTTTCTGAGATGATTATTGCACTTTACAACAAATAGCTATAAATAATACTGTATTAGTCCTGGTGGCCGTTAAGAGTTGCTATGGCTTCAGTTAACACACTCCAGCTGCTGGAGAAAACAGCGTTGACATTTTTGGTGCGGCAGACAAACTGCATGTGACAAAATGATTGCGATTGAAAGTCATCACATGTAAACACCAGATCGGTTTAGATAACGTCTCATGTAAACAGTTCACTAAATCTTTCAATCGGTACACTTAAAAATGATTACATGTCTGTCACTGACTTGGAGGAGTAGTCGCGCGTAGTCCTACATCACCGGACTAATCTGCCTAATCTTCTCGGAACTTTATCGCGGTCGAAACGCAGACAGCTGCAGGTCTGGGGGGGAGAAAAGTTCCTGTAAAAAAGTTCCTGGTACAAATTGTTCCGGGTAATTTTGGTGGAAACGGGGCTATACACACATTTGTGATGGAAACACTTTTATTTCAACACAAAATTAAACACTCAAATTATACTCCACATGAGTAATTTACAATTCCAACTTGATAGCAAACTGAACTTTGCTCAGGAAAAAAACAAAACCCAAAAAACAACACAAAAATACACTGAACACAGCGTCATGGCCATCAATCAAAGATAATGAACGGATTAGTTCACCCCAAAATAAAAATTGACTGATCATTTACTCACCCCCATCTCATCCAAGATGTTCATGTCTTTATTTCTTCAGTGGAAAAGAAATTAAGTTTCTTGAAGAAAACATTCGATCAGTCATTTAAAAAAAAAATGTATATACTTTTCAACCTTAATTGTTCAACTTGCTCAGCTCTGCGAGGTGCCAAGGATGACGTAATCACGAAATCTGAAAATAAATGAACGTCTTGTGGGTTTGGAACGACATGAGGGTCATTTTAACAACATACATTTTTGGGTGAACTAAACGTTAAAAATTGACAACGTTTAATAAATACTGTAATAATGTATTGCTCATTGTTAGTTCATGTTAGTTAATACATTACAATAAAGTCTCATTTGTTAACATTAGTTCAAGTCTTACAACTCACATTACATAAACTTCTTCAACACTTCCCCTTCAGAACTGAACCAGTCCTCATGGGATGAAACAGTCTGTGGCTGAACCTGTTCTTCTTGCGTGGTCTTCAAATGTTTTCATGAAGATCTTTCTGTGGAAGAAAAAGAAAATCTTCTTGACCACCCCATTTACATACAGGAATATTACAGACACGTTTCAATATAATGTTTTTTTCAGTATAACAATATATTCTTATACAGTTACTTACTTTCTATTACAAAATTGTAATATTGTACATCATTTAGATTCATATATGTTGCAGTTACATGAATGCAAATTATAGAAGTTTATATTTTAGCTATATTTTAACTACATTAGAGCAATTTGCAAACTCAAGTTCACTAAAACATTAACTCTTTTAAAGTGAATTGGCACAAAATAGACTATTAATGATCACAAAAGGAACATACCGGTAAACAAATCACATTACATTTCTTCTAACTTTTGCTTTTTGTCAGTGTCACACAGCTTTCACTGTATCGTTGTATAACGTTATCTATGCAAACCATGAGCTTTAGGGTTTAACTTAGTTATCAAATGACATAGTTAAACAACTAGAATAGTCGTTTTTTACATTTGATCATTTAGCAGACGCTTTTATTCAAAGGGACTAACAAATGATGAGACCAATCATATAGTTTAATAACTTTAATACAAATATAAGCATTTTTCACTTGTTTTTGCACATTAAATACTTGTAATTTAATTTTTGCACGTGCGCACATCATAATTAGGCTTAACGTTACCTGTACGTTACGGCTGTGGCACCGACATGATAACAGAAACGAACAATTTACAAATCTTTTAGCAAATCTTGCCATTAAATAAGTTAACATTTGCATTGAGAACGACATGACAAACACCATTCTTACCTGGAGCTCGACACTTCGCGGTCCCGCTGGGAGGCAATCATATCACGGACACGGAGACAACAAGAACCCGCGATTGATTTCCTCCTGGCCGCGGCGCTTTGACGCATGCGCAGTTTGCGATGACAGAACTAAGGCTTAAATATTGCTGATATTGCTGTTAAGTTTGTATGGGTAGAACATTACGAAACAAATATATGGGAATATACTGCAATTATATGCAAAATAGCCTATATTAAAGGAAATATAAAGGAATAAAGGAAACTAAAGCCTTTTTTAATATAGCTACTGCAATGTATGCATATTGACTATATTTATAAAATATGGCTATATTTTAACACATAAAATATTTAGTAATTAAGATATAAATAGTATTACATGTAATATCCATTAAGTTGTATCCTTTATTGTGTTGTACTGTATATTGAATTTCCCATATTAATGTGAATGCATGTACACACACATAAACACTTTTACAGAATGAGTTACAACAAATTTCTACTTCCCATCATGCTTTACTTCTGATTTAAAGGAGGTTAAATGTTAAAATTAATTGTTATTTGATGTGTTTTTGCTCAATTTAAAAACCTGTAAAACTGTTACTTTTATTAACAATAATGTCAGTTACAGCTCTTTGCTAAATATGTAGGAACATGCCAGTGTGCTTGACTTGTGTTATTGTTAACTGTATGTGTGTGTGTGTGTATGTGTGTGTGTATATATATATATATATATATATATATATATATATATATATATATATATATATATATATATATATATATATATATATATATATTTTTTTTTTTTTTTTTTTTTTCTTTGCATTAGGGTTACCCCTTTTTATTCGTTTTACTTGCTAATTAATTTACTAAAGTGAAATCTCACTGATTTGCAGGGGTTGTATTTAACACAATCCAGCATATTTTTTTTTTTACAGTGTAGGACATATATGATTGAAAATACATGAATATTGTACAATTTGTATATGTGGTTTTTGCAGCATATATGATCCTTATAGTTTTCTGTTGGAACATATAAGAATCACACATGTTTTTAGCAAGACTTTTCCATATGGGTTCTTCCTGTCCGCTGTTTCAACACAATTTTTCACAAACCACCCTATTTTTTTTTTTTTTTTGTGTTTCCATCAAACCCAATTTCACTCATCATATCTAACCATTTATGAACATAAATCTACATTTGTTAACGTTGTAAACTTTTCATCAAAACGACGTAATTATCTATTTGTATCACATTCAACCAGCTTGTTGTCACATCTTGTGTGTTCTGTCTTGTGTGCACATGTGGGTTTTGTTAGTGTGGCCATGTGCTCCTGTCAGTGTTTGATTCCTCCCTCTCTGTCATCTCATTATTGGTTTCATTTGCCCCACCTGTGTTCCCTCATTCTCTGCTTGATTTGTCCCCTTTGAGAAGCTCCTGAAGCCTGTTGAATGAAGCTAGAACAAACTCTGAGTTTCAGAGTAGGTTTAGAGTTGACAAATCCAGATAAAACCGTTTCTCAAAGTTTGGTATAAACTTTCTCTGTGAACTCCGCTTTAATCCAGAGTCAGCGATTAACTCTGAAACCTGAAAGTGTGAGACGTGCAGCAAATAGCCAATCACAGCCTCCGTTTGATTCACTTCTATTCTGGAGATTGAGAGATCGTTTTGAAAATGATCATGAAATTAAATGTGTTTACAAAGCAGGAATAAAGACTGCTGCTGCGGAGAGTTTGAGAAAGCAGCTGAAAGATGATCTGACTATATCAATGCATGATGTGAACCAAAGGAATATGCCTAATAATTATAGGTTCACACATTTACGTTGTTTAAAAGCATTATGAATGCATGTTTTATATGTATATTAATATGTGGCTACTTGTCAATAAATATAACAATTATATGATTATATTAATTAAAAGTAATTATAATTAATATCCTATAATATAAATATAATAAATAATAAGCACCAAAGGATAAGCAAATTTGTCTCTAACGTTTTTTTCTCTATAAACTGCAAATTTGGAACAGGGTTTAGTGTGTACTTGCAGCCGATTGGTCCAGTTTGGGTTTGCAGTCTCTAACCCAGAATAAAACTGGCTCCAGAGCAGGTTAGCCGTGCAGTGTAAGTTACGATGGTGATGAACACCGCTAAAAACCAATCCAGCTTCTTGAGCACGATAAAACAGAGTTTGCTCAAAATAATCTTGAACTTACCTGGGTAGCAACTGAAACCAGCTTTGGGCAACAGGCCACTGTGTTTGTCAGTCTCGGTCGGATCGTTGTTATGTCTACATCTCCAGTTTTCCTTGTGTTTCCTTTTTGGTATGTTTCGAGTTTATGTTTAGGACTGTTTAGATGTTTTCCCCCGTGGGTTTTGTTTTGTATTTATGTTTATTTTATAATAAAACTTACCTTTACCTGCACTTAGTGATGGCCAAATAAAGCGTTTCAAAGCATTACTGCTTTCTCATACAATTTCTCATACATTTCTCATGTCTCATACAAACTGGAAGCTTCATTCAGATGCATAAAATGCAAGCAGGCTTATGTTAACGCCCCGTTTATTACGTATAAACCGAGGTGATCAAAGCTGAAACAATGTTAGTGCTGTAAAACTCATTTATGTAGGTGAATTTTACAGATACCGATGAATTTCATGTGTTCACCGTGATAATAAAACATTAAGCATGATGTGTGTGTGTAATTATTTATTTAGACAAGGACAGAAGATCAGACCAGCTTAAAAAAAGCTGGAAACCATCACAGAAAATCTAATGGTTTCTATTAAAATATTTTAAATATTGTTATTCTTTAAAAGGCATATATAACATTTTTGCTGTGAGTTTGGGACATATTCCCTTAGGATATAATGCCCCCACCAATATAACTCAACACATCAGTAGAGACCCAGAGGGGATGTGAACCCGCTATAATTTCCATTACAACCAATAAAATTCCCATGAAAACCATTAAATCCATTAGACTTTCTGTTATTTTTTCAGCAGGGTAGTATCATGTGTGAAAGCACATAAGAAATACAACCTACAGGTGTCATACCTTCAGCACTGATTGGGCTGTGAAAGCAGTCATGTGGTTCACTACAGGAGTGAAGCGGTGTGTTTGCTCCAGAAGTCATTTTCACGTGACTAGTGACGTCGTGATACAAGCTCCGAAGCAGTGGTTCATTGTAAGAACCGTTCGAGTTTGAAGCAAGCTTCAGAGTATCGGTGTCAGATGTAACATCACTACCTGCACTTGAGTCCTCACACCAGTTTTCCTTTGTTCAGACGTGACACTCGTTCACTCATCTTTCTCTCATGACATTATTGCTTAGTCATATTTAATACCCAATTCTTTATCAAAATCTTTCCAAATAATTAGGATTTCCTTTAAAGTACATTTTTCTTTCAGTGTCTTGTCCATTAAAATTCCAAAATTGTCATAATTTTACCAAGAACTTACAAATGGTCTTCCAGATTACTTCAATCATCTTTTCCTTTTGGCCGTTCCCTTCAGCGGTCGCAGCGAATCATCTTCCTCCATCTAGCCATGTCCCCTGCATCCTCTTCTCTAATGGGTCCTGCACACTGTGCGATTTTTCAAAATCCTTGGCGAATGTCCCATGTCACACTGTAAGATCTCAGTTGACATTAAAGGGGCGGTGAAATGCTGTTTCATGCATACTGAGCTTTTTGCACTGTTAAAGACTTGGATTCCCATCCTAAACATAGACAAAGTTTCCAAAACTAATGTTGGACGTTTGATGGAGTATTTCTGTGTTAAAAATACTCCTTCCGGTTTCTCACAAGTTTCGGCGAGTTTTTTTCGAGTATGGGTCGGCTTGACGTTAATAGAGCGGAAGGTCCTTGTATGGGCCGTACGGGCTCTTCTCCCGGTAGGGTGTGCGCGCGCGTAACTAGAGGGAGAGAGAGGAAATGCACGCCGTAAACAGTCTCTCAGGTGCAGATCCAGTCGTCCGTGAACACTTATGACGCGCCGCGCTCCACTTTATTCCTATGGGTGATGTCGAGCGACTTCAACGCTTCAGCACAGCATTCTGGGAAGGCAGCGCTGCATTTGAACCGATTTGAACGCAGAAATGACGGGAAGCTTCAAGGCATCGCTTCAGTCGCGTCGCAAAGTGGATTTCCACGGTCACTGCTGTCACAGGACTTTACCAAATCATACCAAAGAAGTGTGTTTTTGACAGAGCGGTCCCAGCGATAAAGGTTCGGTCCTTGGAAGCAGCCGGTGAGTAAATCAACTTCAAATGTCTCTGCTATTGGCTATCGTCGCATGAGTAAACATCAGTAAACGATACGATCGCGTGCTTCGTCATTCAAATGCGCTAACGGTTACTCCATTGTTGTTCTGTTACACTGACTCTGACGTGCAAAACCGTTTTGCTTGCTACCTCTAAGGTCTAACGTTAGTCACATACAATAGTCCATAAACCGAATCATGTCCTCATAAACTGCACACAAAGGCCCCTAAATACAGTACATACCACAGAGACGGACATCCTGATGTTGCCGTTTCTCCTGTTCAATTTATTTCAGCCTCAGATTTGATTCTGGATCATTATCTGTATTAGCTGAGATAGATGGGTTTCTCCACGCTTGAGGACGTCACCGCTTTGCGCGCTTGTCATTCTTTAGCTCCGCCCACACGATACGCCTCTAGGCGCTCATTTTTTTCTGGAAAGACTCGGTACAGCCCATATTTCTTTTATAAATATGATAAAACTAAAGACTTTTCGGAGATATGAAGGATGCAATACTACTCTATAGGTACACAAGATTGACATGAGATTGACTGAAACTGAGTGTTTCACCGCCCCTTTAATGTCAGACTGCACGATAGTGAAGGCGCGCTAAAAACGGACCCACGCAAGAAAACTCACCCGGAGTTTTATATCATCAATGAATGACGCGTTCGGTGACGGTGAGCTGCATTACACGCGGGACTGAAATGCTGGCTACAAAGAAATCTCTAGCTCTCGTTTTGGTCATAGTTTGTCTTGAAAAACGGAGACTCCTTGCCGGTCGTCGTAGGAGAAGTCACACTGCAGGATTCTGTGCCAAATCTTCTGACACTGCCAGAATTTCGTCTGAGGTAAAATTTGATTGCAGCGCTCATTAATCGGCTGCCGGTGAACATGTCAAACTAACGACCAGACGTCAGATTTTAGCCTAGGATCTGAGGAATCTTTTAGGATTTGCTAAATTTGTCCCAGACGGCCAAATCGTGGCCAAAATCGCACAGTGTGCACCCGGCTTAAGACTGACTTCCTTCACCTCCTTCTTCCCTACATCCATAAACCTCCTTTTTGGTCTTCCTCTCAACCTCCTGGCTTTTCCTTAGAGTGGACTGTCTCCAAACTCGATCTCGATCAATGACTCGGATCGCCAATGTCACGTGATTTCAGCAGTTTGGCACGCGATCTGAATCATGAATCAGTACGCTGATTCATAACCGTTTGAATCTTTATTTGACGATTGATCACAAACACGGAAGAGGAGACAATGCTGAATAAAGTCGTAGTTTTTGTTATTTTTGGACCAAAATGTATTTCTGATGCTTCAAGAGACTCTAATTAACCCACTGATGTCTCATATGGACTACTCTGATGATGCTTTGATGACGTTTCTGGACATGGACAGTATAGTGTGCATACACTTGGATATGCTCTTGGACTAAATATGAAATATCTTAAACTGTGTGTGAAGATGGACGGAGGTCTTACGGGTGTGGAACGACATTAGGGAGAGTCATTAATGACATCAATTTCATTTTTGGGTGAACTAACCCTTTAAATGCGTCTTGATCTGACACATTGGGATATGCATCAATAAATTATATACTCATTATTTACTAATGTTTTGATCATCATTTGTTCATGATTAACAATTTATTGAGATAACGGTACGCTGACATTTCAGTGATTAATAATATTTTAACTAATAACTTAATAACCATTCTGTCAGGATTCCGGTGTGATCTACACTAATTGTTTGTTTACCTTTTGTTTCCACATGTACACTCTCTGTCTCCTCCCTCCTCGTAATCCCTGATTGTTTTCCACCGTTGTCTCGTGTTCGTCTCTCTATTTAATGTCCTGATGTTTTGTTCTCATTGCGCGTTCGTTGTTTCCTCCTGGGTGATCGCTGCCGTGTGTCGTCCGGTTCGTGTTGGTTTTTGTTTTTGTTTGTTTCGCTTTTTTTTTTATTCATTCACCTTTTGTTTTGCCTTCAGGACTCAGCTGAGACTGTGTTTGCCCGGGCCGTTCTCCTTTCACCTGTTTTGTTGGATCTCTCTGTGGGTCTCTCTCTCGCCCTCTCCCGTGGATTCCTCCTTGGATCTTTGGACTTCTGCTGTCAAGCGTATCTCGCTATTAGACTGAGCTGGCTTCTTCGTTTGCCTTCAGTACTGTGTATCCTGTGAACATTTGTTTATCTTTCTACGTTGCTCATCAGTGTGTCTTGCCCAAGCGGCAACCTCACACGATCTCTCTTGAAGCCAATACGGAAGTAATGTAAACTGCAATTCCTCAACTGGCCACTAGGGACAGGCTCCAGAAGGGAGCAGAATCTCATTGAGCCCCATGTTAAAATTCTCAACTTTAAAGCAGAAAAAAACATGTTTACAGCCTGGTACAAATTGTGGTTTTGGCTTATAAGGCTAATTTTGATCTTCATGACAACTGTGAGGGGGGGTGAATTTTTTTTATAAATCATTTCATTTACGTTATATAAAGCCTTAAAGTTCTGCATAATTAAGGGCATGGTTACAAGTGGATAGCCATTTATCTGCCGTCTATAGTCATTGCGTCACCTCAGCTCCGCGCACATCCCGTCTTTTTGCCCATTTTCTGTTAACCGGGAGTGACACGCGATGACTCGCTCACAAGATGGCAACGCCCAGCTCGACCATACTTTAAGCTTCAGAACGGCTTATCAGAATCCTATGGGTGACGTCACGGACGCTACGTCCTACGTCAAATGCCTGGATTTTGTCGCACATGGAGGAGACTTTATAACCCCCTGTGTCATGCAGTTGGGCAAACTGATGGACTATGTCTTTCCTTATCTGCCTCCCCTTTTGGAACCTTAACAGCAAAAGGAAGGAGGAAGATGAGGAAGCTCAAGGAGAATGAAGACAACATGATCCCTCCCGCCAGGCAGTGCATTGAGCTAAGGGTCCATTCCTTGTTTAGGTAGACCTCAACCCACTTGAAATGCGCTGGAGAGCAGCAGCAAACCTCTCCATTCATTGGCCATCTCATCAGATGGGCCAGAGAACAGAGAGAGATCTGCATGATGGTAACGGGCTTTCATCACAAGCCCTGGCTGTTAAACAGGACCTGAAGTGGGAGTTCCACATAGACTCCATCAGTGTTGTAGTCGAGTCACTAACTGTCGAGTCCGAGTCGAGTCTCGAGTCCCAGTGTTCCGAGTCCAAGTCCGAGTCACCAAAGAAGAGTCCAAGTCGAGTCACCATTACCTGAGTTTGAGTCCGAGTCGAGGCTCGAGTCCCGTGTTCGAGTCCAATTTATTATACTTTAAATTGTCATTTATTTCTGTGATGCAAAGCTGAATTTTCAGTATCATTCCTCCAGTCTTCAGTGATCATGATCCTTCAGAAATCATTCTCAGATGAGGATTCATTATCAAAGTTGGAAACAGGTTATGAAAAAATATTAAGCAGCAGAACTGTGATACTTTGTAAAAAGTTAAATAAAGAAGCAAATGTTTTAAAAATAGAACTCTATACACTACTGGTCAGTAATTTGGGGTCAGTCATTTTTTTTCTCTTTAAAATAAATCAATAATTTTATTCAGAATGGATGTGTTAAATTGATAAAAAAGTGACAGTAAAGGAGATTTATATTATTTACAAATATTTTTTTATTTTGAATAATTATTTTGTCTAATGTATTAGGCAGCAGAACTGTTTCCAACACTCATAATAAATCCTCATCTGAGAATGATTTCTGAAGGATCATGATCACTGAAGACTGGAGGAAATATCCTAAACATTCAGCTTTGATCACAGAAATAATTGATAATATAAAGTATAATAAATTGAAAACAAAATATTTTACATTGTAAAAATATATCACAATATTAAAAAAAAATCTGTATTTTTGTCAAATAAATGCAGGCTTGATGAGCAGAAGAAACTTCTTTTAAAAACATTACAGTAATGTGTCCAAACCTTTGGCCTGTAGTGTACATAGGCAAATACATTTGAAAGGATTGTTTATTGCCGCTTCCATAGACACATTTGTGTATTTTACAAACTATAAATGTATTATTTTGCTATAAATGATATGTATTTAAATATCTGAATGAAATCTAAAATAAACTTAAGGATTAAGCGCTGAGCGCGTCCGTCTTTGGCTCAGCACCAGCCATTGCAGAAAGCACAGTTTGAATCTGGCAGTTATGTCCCGTTACTGTACATTCACTTCACTGTACATAGACATCGTCGACGGCTGATGCCAAATAGGCAGACATCGCCCAACCCTAGCTTCCTCTGTTCATTATCATATATGCATTAGTCAATAATAGTTTCTTTATTTTCCTAATGACAACATTTAGCCTGCGAATAATGCAGGAGAATGCGGCGTAAAGTGGGTGACGTCAGTGAGTGTGTTGCCAAGCAAGGAGAGCGAGCGGTAGCAGTGTCTGTGAGGGAAAAAAAGATCACGATTCACGGCTGGTCTTGGAGCAGGAAACAGGAAAAGTGTAACATCAAAAAGTCAGAAACAACGTAATTAATTTGATGAATCCTCAAGTCCGATTTTATATCCTTGAGACTCGAGTCCAAGTACGAGTCATCAGTCCACGAGTCCAAGTCGAGTCCCGAGTCCAGAGAACAGAGTCTCGAGTCAGACTCGAGTCCAGAGAATAAGGACTCGAGTCCGAGTCCAGGACTCGAGTACTCCATCACTTAACTCCATTGTGAAAAAAGCCCAGCAGAATTTGTACTTCCTTCGTCAGCAGATGAAGTTCAACCTGCTACAGGAAATACTGACCAGGTTCTACTCAGTCATCTTTATTTTGCAAAAATTCATATGCCCTTGTAATCTTCAGTCAAAATGCCTTTCCTCTTGCAACAACATCTCTTCTCTGATGAAGTGCTTACTGATGCAAGGGCGGGGCAACCTGTCACTCAAATGAGATCATAGTGACAGCAAACCGTAATGATTTAACAATACAATCAATTCCCAATAGACAATAGTCCCACCCTACTATTTTATGGGATCAAGAAGCCATTTAACTTTGATATACACCACAGTAGGAAAAAAACACCAACACAACTTCTGTTCTGCGTGGTGTTGACTTACCCAGGCCATTGCCAGTCACTAAAGTTGTCAAACATTTGTTCCCTTTGATACCACCCAGGAGTGCATTTCCCAAAAGCATCTTTAGCCAACTATGGTCGCAAGTTCTGTTGAATTGTGTAGGCAATGACAGAATTTGCAACCACAGTTGGCTTTTGAGAAACGCACCCCAGGTTAGAAGATTTAGGTGTGATTGATTAGGGTTGGAGCTGAACTCTGCAGTACATTGGTTCTCTAGGAGCAGAGCTTCAGACCTAGGCTTTAATGTAACCACTAGTCTACATATTCTGTTTTGAACTGTGTTTGTGTGTGTGTCATAGGGTAAGATTGGTGAGAAGACAGGCTACTTGCCCATGAATTACATCATCAGGGTGCGAGCAGGCGAGAGGGTGTATAAAGTGACGCGCTCCTTCGTGGGAAACAGAGAGATGGGCCAGATTACCCTGAAGAAAGATCAGGTCAGTGTGTGTCTGTGTGGTGAGGACTAAAGAGAGTCAACTGAAACAGTCAACAGAAATACCTCTGTATAAGCCAAAAATCTGGCCTCCCTAGTTAATGTTTGTACTTAAAGGGTTACTTCAACCAAAAATGTATATATTATTAAAAAAAACAAACAAAAGAAGCATGATCATTTGAATATACTCCCAGGTTTCTACTGATACAAAGCCATATGCTAAATCGCTGAAGTAACCCTTTAAGAGGCAGTTTATTGAATGATTACAGATCGATTTTCAGATTTAAAACTGTGTTCTGCTTTGTAGATTGTGGTGAAGAAAGGAGAGGAGGTGAATGGATATCTGAAAGTAAGCACTGGCCGTAAACTGGGCTTCTTCCCTGCTGACCTACTACAGGAGCTCTGAATGACGGAGATTCATTCCTGAAGAAAATAAGTGAAGCTCAAGAATGGACAGAGAAATAAATGAGACAGAAGACAGAGATGACAATATCTGACCTCACTAGCTCTGTGAAAGAAATATGAACACACGTGGACATCTACACAGGGTCTAAATTTAACTTTCACTAAGAACTGTATATGAATAAAAATGTTCTTTGATGAGAAAATAAAAACAAATGTTGCTCATTAGTTGGCTGGTAATTTTATTAGAAACTGCAAAATGATGCAAAGAATAATTCATACTGCAACGGTGATAGTCTAATCCTATCTGATGTGAGACATACAAACAGTTTTCTAAACAAAACGTGTCAAACTGTATTATAAAAGTTTAGTCAAACTCTTTGTGGCGACATCATACATATACATGAACCATTAACAACAGGTGTAACAACCCAATCAATGAAAATCCAAAGCAACACTGAAAACTAGATCACTTAAAAGAAAAAAAGAACACAAAAAAGTAATGGAGGTATGGTTAAGAGTTTCCAAAAAGTTTTTAATGTGAACTTCAAATAACAAAAATACTTACTTACTAATATTATTATTATTATTATTATGTAGCTTCATAAAGTTGAAGAAACATGTTCCACATTTCTGTCATCAACAGTTGAATGAACTGACTTACTGAACTAGGAAATAGCTTCTTATTTGTAATGCCATGAGCCACACAAAGATATCCAGCATCTCTTCTTGAACATTGAACACGTACAGTTACTCATGACAGTCTGTAAGAAGCAGCAGACGCCTGTCCTAACAGCCATTACAAATGATCACTCCTCCCACCCTTGAGTGACTGTGTTCTGGCCACTTACACATAGTTTTTATTAGGGGAGAATAAACCTTTATGTATTTCTTTACATAAACCTGCAGTGCATGTATTGACTTATTTTTAAATGACATTCTCACAGATCCACTGATAAGCATGATTGCATGGATAATCAAACCATCCTGATTCATCATTTAGAGCACAATCTTCATCAGTTCCAAGGAAACTATTTGGCTCTCCATACGCCCAGAACCTGAAATTAAAGACCAGCATTTGCTTTCTGTGTGATATGATACTGGTGTTGATTTATTAGTCAATAATGGGTTCAATTCAGTGTTTTCTCACCCAGAGGTCAGTGTGCTGCCATCAACCCATTTCCATCTGCCCTCCACATCACCGTCAGTCAGACCAATCCAGACTTTAACATCAGCAGATATTTTCTTAACAAAACTCTGATAACATAAAATGATATTTAATTTAATAATTTCCTTCCTATAAACTATCATCCAGTTAGAAAATGAGTTTACTCACTTGTTCTTCTCTGTTGTTTATGATGATCAGATCTGCTCTTCTCTCTGTACAGTATCTTCTGCTCTCGGTCCAGCTCTTCTTCTCAGAGGAAAAGAAGTAAAGATGGGACTTATAGTAAGTCCATCCATCTGTGAACACAACCAGTTTAGGTTTAAGCACTTTATTCCCATCACACTGATCTACCAACTAATAATTAGTCATCTATCCTGTAAAAAACTTAATTGTTTAGTTTTTAATATACTTCATGTTTACCTCTTTCCTGAAGACTTTTTGACAGTTCATTTTTCTCCTTATTTAACTGATCTCTCTCTTCTGTGAGGTCGGTGATCTTGGTCAGTAGCTCATCTCTCTCTTTCGTGAGGTTGGTGATCTTGGTCAGTAGCTCATCTCTCTCTTTCGTGAGGTTGGTGATCTTGGTCAGTAGCTCATCTCTCTCTTCTGTGAGGTTGGTGATCTTGGTTAGTAGCCGGTGTGTCTCTTCAGTGTAGTTTGTACTCTTTGTATGGATGTGGACACACAGCACTATGACGGCAGTCAGCAGAAGAACACACAGCAGCACCAAACACACTCGAGCTGCTCTGGAGCTTCTGTTCCTCACAGTATTACTTCCTGAACACCACAGATATGAAGATCATTAATTGCTCAAATGACTCAAATGTGTGTGTTATGATGAAGTGAGTCTCCTTACCTATGTGTTGAGGCGTTTGGTGACTCTTGGTGTCTGATCTGCTTATGGGATCCATCTTACAATAGTCATTCATCTCTTCTTCATCTTCTCTGTCCATGTCATGATTCCTGGGAACGTTCATATTGCCAGAATAAGACATATTCAGTCTGCTGGAGTTAGATGTGAGCTTATTAGAAATTGTTTCTTCAAGTGGATTGCATTGCTCTGAACTAGGTGTTAAGAAAGCATCACTGTGGTCAAGAACGTGTGACATCCTGTTAAGGTGTTAAAACAACTTATTTGTACTTAAATGCATTTTTGTCCTGTGTTTAATGTATAGTCATGCTCAAAAGTTTACACACCCCTAGCAGAAAATGCAAATATTTTTAACAACATAAGAGAGATGATACAAAATTCATATTATTTTTATTTAGCACTGTACAAAATAAGATTTTTTACATAATTTTTTTTTACATATATTCCACAACAAAATAAATGAATTTCCTCCATTCAAAAGTTGACCTACCCTTGATTCTGAATACTGTGTGTCGGTCCCTGATGATCCACGGCTGTGTGTGATTTTTGTGATGGTTGTTCTTGAGTCTCTTGTTTGTCCTCAGCCGTTAAACTGACCAATGTTCTTCAGAAAAATCCTCCAGGTCCAGCAAATTCTTCAGGTTTCCAGCATCTTTTGCATATTTGAATCATTTCCAGCAGTGACTGAATGATTTTGAGATCCATCTTTTTAAAGTACTAAATATTAAATAATGTGTATTTTGTATGTTCTCTCTTCTTTTGTTAAAATAATGACTCTACTGTATGTATGTGACGTTGTCTATAGGTATACTAACTTCATTAATATGGACAAAGCATGTTACAGTAGTTGATTTGGCAGATTTGAGCGACAAATGCATCTAATTACAGCGGTGACTAATGTCACAGATCAGTTGTTGATCTCTTAAATGCAATCAGAGGTGTTAAAGTGAGTCACAATCTCACCGCTCATTTAGTGCTGAGTTAATGCAGGCTCGCAAAACTTCTCAACAAAGTCAAGAAATGATGCAAGGAAGAGATTTATTGTTGACACTTTCCTTTTTTTAAAACAGAACTTTGTGAGATCACGATTAACTGACAATTACTTTCATTATTACACATCTTTTGGATAAAAAAGCTTGAAAAAGTGCATTGTCTCTAAACCAATCAGAACCATCCACATTGCAGTAATTACGTGGATAGACCTTGAAAACGGTATAACTGTTGGGACAATTGTATGTCCAATAGGGAGGGCCAATGAGACGGCGAGAGAGGGAGCGCGGCCTACGAACTCCTTGTGAGACTTGAAGCTTGTGTTAGGGGTTAACAGCTTATGACCCAGGACCAGTAGTGAAGAAATGAAGACAGAGTCAGGATTGCAATTAATTAAAAGAAAAATTAACTTAAGAATAGTTTGCAGTTTCAAAAGCAGAAGCCAGCTTCAAGTCTCACAAGGAGTTCGTAGGCCGCGCTCCCTCTCTAACCGTCTCGTTGCCTCGCCCTATCGGACATACAATTGTCCCAACAGTTATACCGTTTTCAAGGTCTTATCCACGTCATTACTGCAATGTGGATGGTTCTGATTGGCTCAGTGACAATGCACAGTCATGGTAAATTTCCACTCATGTCAGTTAATCTGATGCACGTTTACATAGACATGTCACTTGTTGACGCTTTCACCCCAGAATAAGGCCCGTAGTGACCTTCCCGATCTGGAGCAGGCGCCAGCTTGCCCAGAACAACAAGTCCACCCATCTCTTAGGGTGCCCATTGTACACCATTCTCAACACTGATCTGTAACAGAGGATATTGCACACATACACAGATACACAGTCTCTCCAAGGTTGGAGCTGATTAAGCTCCAGTTCTAACCAGTTCTTACCAAAACATACTGATAACATGTGCTTTCTTTCAGTGAGAGGGACACACAATAGTACAGGCAATATTCATCTTGAGTCTTTAGTGTTTCAGTAAAAGGAAATATAAAAGGAATAAAATATAATAAATTAAATGAAAGACAAATCCATATTTCATATCTGGAAGCCAGGCTAAGTGAGCAAACCCTGTTACTGCACTCCTGACATGTTAGGGGGTGTGTGTTACCTCAAAAATCCAAACACATGACCTTGTTGCCAGTGTTTAGTGACACATCACACATCTCTAGGCCAGACCCTCAGTCACTCCTCAGAGACCAAATATACACTTTAGAAAACAAGAAACATTAAGCAAAATCATAACTGGAAAGAATCATTATAATAATATAGGATAAATATTGATTAACGTTTTGATTATGAAGTTAATTAGGATATAAATACTTACAGGTATATTGAAGCGGCAGTGGATTTCAGAATCCCCCTTCACTGGCTTCTGCTTTTGAAAGTAAATTTTTCTATTAATTAATTGTAATCCTGACTCTTTGTCTTCATTTCTTCACTACTGGTCCTGGGTCATAAGCAGTGTTGGGAACGTTACTTTAAAAAAGTAATTAGTTTTAGTTACTCACTACCAAAAAGTAGTTAGTATCTGAATTATTCTATAATAACAGTAACTTGTTACCAGGGAAAGTAACTATTTGTGTTACTGTAAAAAAAAAAAAAAAAGTTGCTATAAATCATAGAATTTTGATTTTTTTTTTTTTACCAATTTTCAGAAGTCAGTTAAAATGAGTAGAACAGACAAGTGTTTGTACATAACCTTGTAAATAAACCTATTTATTGCCAGTGTTGGTCATCAGTGTTGCACTTTTTTTTTATGTTCAAATATGTAAAATAACTTGGATGCCCCCAATATTAAATGTTAAATGAATGAAATGGACACTAAATAGAATAATTTATTATTATAAAACATTGTACACTAATCTATACAATTTTAATGTTGCTGTTGGACAATGTGGGGACACCTATCAAATTCAATACCTTATTGTAAATATCATTAATATAGTGGAAAAAATAAAACAAAATAGATTGTTTAGAACTGTAATATTTACTGAACAGACCCTAACTGGCCATCAAATAAATCTAAAAATAATTGTTTTTCCTTAAGAAAAGTCTACCAAAAATAGAAAATAATAATAATAAAAATATATTGGCCTATCTTACAAAGCCTAGACTCTTTGTAGTGCACATTAAACTTTTAAAATTGTCACACAACTTGTATACTGTAGCCAACTTGAAGTATTTTCTTCCTCACAAAAGTAAACCGTTTAACAAGAAGTGCTCTCAAGTCTTGTTTGTATGGCGGGCTTACCCACTCTCTCGATGGTATCTTCGCAGTTATTGCCCCAAAAGAATCCGACTTAACTGCCGACAACTGCAGCATGTCCTCAACTATATATCTAGATATTATTTTGTTAAATTCTGTCTGGGTGATAAGAGTTTGTGGTGGAGAAAACCCTAGTTCCCTTTCGGGGAACTCGAGCTGCGTCGAAACGCTGTGAGAACGCCTCTGCGTTAATGCGTCGTGAAGTGCCTGTAGAACCATTCCATCGGAAAAAAGATCGATCGTCGGCGTGATGACGTCATCGACCGGAAGCTATAAAGCGTCCGTGAAAACAAACAGGAACTAGCTTCTGAGCCTTCAGCAAGCGATCTGTGTGAACCTGTCTGTCTATTTGGTGTTTTTGTCTGTCTATTGAAGAGTTTTTCCACCCTTTTTGTTAAATATTTCATATATATTAACAAAACAAAGAGAAAATAAAATAGAGTATTATGGCGAGTGAAAGCAGTTTTAAGAGGTGTGTTCATCCCTGCCCACGTTACATCACGAGCGGGGATACACACTCTCTTTGTGTAGCCTGCTTGGGAGCGCAGCATGCCCAGGCAGCCCTCGAGGGGGCTGCTTGCGAGCATTGTGAAAAGTTACCGCTGAGAACGCTGCGCTCCCGCCGGGCACTCTTTGAGGAGGGTGCCTCGGCTCGTGTTCCCCGCGGCCCTGGTCCCGCTGCCGCCGAGGCGGAGCGGAGGCTGCAGTCGTGGGGATCACAATTGGATGTTGCAGAGGGGTTAGAGACGGGCGCTGCCTTATCTCTGCCCTCACCTGCACCATCCAGCGGCTCTTCTCGGGGCATGGAAGCACGCATGGCGGTTTCTTCCCCCCCGAGAGAGTCGCTGGTGCTTCAATTGTCCAGCTCTGAGGAGGTGGACATTGAAAGCATCGAGACTGAAGACTCGCCACTTCAGTACCCTGCATGCGAGGAGCTCGTTGAGGTTCTGACGCGAGCTGTGGCCAGGCTTAACATCGACTGGCCAGCTGAGAGATATGAGGCAGGAAGAAAGCGTGTAAGCAAGCTAGGTGAAAGATTCCTGCCTTCTCGCGCTTCAGAACCTCAGCGACGGGGCCTGCCGTTCTTCCATGATTTGCACACTGAGGTGGCAAGATCATGGAAGAGACAGGCATCGTTCGTATCGTGTTTTCAGCCCGCAGACTTCGGTCTACAGTAACATCGCCGGGCTGAAACAGTACGGTTATGGGGCGATGCCAAAGGTTGAAGAGACGCTCGCGAGCCATCTCTCGCCTTCCTCGGCATCGTCCCTTAAGGCCCCAACTTTGCCCACCAGACCTCTTAAAACAACGTCGGCGCTGGTGGGCAAAGCGTACTCGGCAGCGGGTCAAGCTGCTGCATGCCTGCACACTATGGCTATCGTGCAGGCATATCAGGCTGACCTGCTGAGGGATTTGGACAGTAGTGATGTCGTGGGGGGAGATATAGTAGCCGAGCTTCGTACATCTGCGGATTTAGCTCTCCGGGCCACCAAAGAGACGGCCAGATGTGTTGGCCGCTCTATGGCAGCCTTGGTGGCCACGGAGAGGCATTTATGGCTAAACCCCACTGACATCAAGGAGAGGGAGAAAGCTTTCCTGCTTGATGCGCCGCTTTCTCCTGGAGGCCTCTTCGGTGACGCAGTTCACACTGTCACCGAGAGGTTCCAGGAGTCAAAAAAGCAAGCTGCGGCGCTCAAGCAGTTCCTCCCTCTCCGTGTCCAGGTCCCTGGGGCTGCTGCTGACATCAAGCAGCCCAAACCGAGTACGAGCGCCTCGCACAGGGCAAAACAGAAGCAGAGCGTCGCTACCCGAACTCCCCCTCAGCGCGGGGACGAGGGGCAGCGCTCTCAGACGAGGCCTTCGAGGGGCAGGGCTGATCTGAGGACAGTCCTGTTCGCCAAGAAGGCCTCGTCGAAGCGTTCCTGACGCCAGAAGCGTCAGGACGCTGAGGGTGGTTCCCCCCGTAGGGAAACGGTGTTTACCCCTGCCAACGGTACCCGTTTCCCTGCGGCACCCTCTGGGGGCCGCGCTGCCAACCCCGCCGCAATGCCGGGGCGCAGTCGGTCTCCGCGGGCCACCCGAGGGTGGTCCGCGCCCCCCTCGGGGGGCCCCCGAGCAGTCAAGTCAGTCGTTCCCTGCCGGTCCGCCGCTTCAGGGCACTGTGCTTGTTGCTCAAAGTACACCAGAGGCCAGCCTTCGAGAGGCTGGTTCCCTTAGTAGATTTTCTAGACGAGTGGAAACGTCTATCAAATATATCTCATTGGGTCCTGCAGATAATCGAAAGGGGGTACGCCATTCAATTCAAAAGTCGGCCACCTCCTTTCAGCGGTGTCCTACCTACCTACCGAGGTGGGCCCGGAGCAGGCTCTGGTAATGGCACAGGAAGTACAGGCACTCCTGCAAAAAGGGGCTACAGAGAGGGTTCCCCCTCCCAGCAGGGAGTCTGGGTTTTACAGCCGTTACTTCATCGTGCCGAAGAAGGATGGGGGCTTACGCCCGATATTAGATCTGCGTCTACTAAATCGCTCGGTGGCCAAGCTCAAGTTCAAGATGCTCACACTCAGACAGATTGTGTCGCAGATCAAACTAGAGGATTGGTTTGTTACCATAGACCTCAAAGATGCGTATTTTCATGTCTCCATCCTTCCACATCACAGGAAGTTCCTCAGGTTTGCCTTCGGGGGAGAGGCATACCAGTATCGAGTACTTCCTTTCGGTCTAGCACTGTCACCCCGCACATTCACCAAGTGTGTGGATACAGCTCTGGCGCCGTTGTGTCTGCAGGGCATCCGCATACTGAATTATATCGACGACTGGCTGATTCTAGCGAATACAGAGCAGATGGCGGTTCAGCATCGAGATGCTGTTCTCGCGCATAGGTCGAAGTTGGGGTTGAGGCTGAACGCCAAGAAGAGTGTGCTTTCTCCGGCTCAGAGAACCACTTTTCTAGGTGTGAACTGGGATTCGGTAATAATGCGGGCGCAATTATCGCCAACACGCATAGCATCGATCCTGGCAGCAGTCAAAGAACAGAAGCTAGGCCGGGCCGTCACTGTGAAACAGTTCCAGAAACTGTTAGGTCTCATGGCAGCAGCGTCCAACGATATACCTCTTGTACATGAGGCCACTGCAGTGGTGGCTCAAAACAAAGGGATTCTCCCCGAGGGGAAATCCGCTCCGCATGATCACAGTCACGCAGCGATGCCTACGTGCTCTGGTCATGTGGAAAAACCCGGGGTTTTTATCTCAGGGTCCCGTGTTAGGGGCTCATGTTCGTCGCGTAACGCTAACGACAGATGCCTCTCTCACGGGCTGGGGGGCAACCATGAGTGGTCGCTCATCCCAGGGTCTATGGCAGGAACATCAGCGGCACTGGCACATAAATCGGCTAGAGATGCTCGCAGTGTTTCTTGCATTGAAACAGTTCCTGCCCGACCCCAGGGGCCACCATGTGCTAGTCAGGTCAGACAACACATTGGTGGTCGCCTATATAAATCATCAGGGGGGTCTGAGGTCCCGTCCGTTGGACAAATTGGCACATCGGATCCTCCTGTGGGCCCAAGGGAAATTGCTGTCGATCAGAGCAGTATATATCCCGGGGGTCCTGAATCAGGAAGCAGACAGCCTGTCGAGGCAGGGGCCGAGGCCCGGGGAATGGAGACTCCACCCAGAGGTGGTGGAGCTCCTATGGAAGGTATATGGGAGAGCAGAAATAGACCTATTTGCTTCGGCGGAGAATTCTCACTGCCCGCAGTGGTTTTCTCTGACCCATCCAGCCCCGCTGGGGTTGGATGCCATGGTACAGGAGTGGCAGAGGCTACCTCTGTACGCCTTCCCCCGATTGTCTTGCTTCCAGGAGTTCTGGAGAGGGTACGCCGGGACGGGGCCCAGGTACTTCTAGTGGCTCCGTACTGGCCGACCCGAGTATGGTTCTCGGACCTGATATCTCTCCTGGAAGGCTCTCCGATGGAGATTCCGACCAGGAGGGATCTACTCTCTCAGGCGGGCGGGAGATTCCTGCACCCACGCCCGGAGATGTGGAAACTATGGGCCTGGCCTCTGAGGGGGCTAGGCTCATAGAGGAAGGTCTCTCGGCCGAGGTCGTAGAGACCATCCTTCACTCCAGAGTTCCATCCACGAGGAAGCTGTACACTCTGAAATGGAAACTTTTCTCAGCATGGTGCAGAGAACGCCAGTGGGACCCAGTTAACTGCCCAGTTGGTACAGTGCTGGAGTTCCTGCAGGCAAGGTTCTCGGCAGGGTTGACCCCCTCCACAATAAAGGTGTACGTGGCGGCCTTGGGTGCCTTCCACGTCCCTTTCTGTGGAGTGTCTTTGGGAAGACACCCTCTGATTACACGCTTCCTCCGTGGCACTTTGAGGTTGAGGCCGGCTATGCACTCGAGGGTCCCAGCATGGGACTTGGCCATTGTCTTGAGGGGCTTGTCTGGGCCACCGTTCGAACCTTTAGAGGAGGTTTCGGACAAGTTCCTCACCCTAAAAACCATCTTTCTTTTGGCCATTTCATCTCTCAAAAGAATAGGAGATATTCAGTCCCTGTCTGTAGGGCCCTCATGTTTAGAGTTTGCGCCTGGGATGGTGAAAGCCTTTCTGCATCCCAGGCCAGGTTATGTCCCCAAGGTTCCTACGAGCCCATGGGGCCCCATTACTCTCCAAGCCTTCTGTCCTCCTCCGTTTAAGACGTCAGACCAGGAAACATTGAATCTGCTGTGTCCTGTGAGGGCACTGGATACATATGTCCACAGAGCTGCCCTGTAGAGAAAATCTGACCAGTTATTTGTCTGTTTCGGACCCCCTAAGAAGGGGGCTCCAGTATCCAAGCAGAGAATGAGCAAGTGGGTGGTCGAGGCCATCTCACTTGCTTACGAGGCGGCCGGGCAGCCGTCTCCACTGGCTGTCCGGGCGCATTCCACCAGGGGTATGGCTGCTTCGAAAGCACTTCTGTCGGGGGCTTCCCTCCATGACATCTGTAACGCGGCCGGTTGGTCGTCTCCGTTAACTTTTGTCAGGTTCTACGAACTAGACCTGGCATCTACTGTTGGGGCGCAGGTTCTCTCGTAACCGTGTGCGCTTCGGCTTCACACATACGAGACACTTCGTCCTATGGCGATGTGGGTATAAGCGTTCTCACACCGTTTCGACGCAGCTCGAGTTCCCCGAAAGGGAACGTCTCAGGTTACGTATGTAACCCTAGTTCCCTGAGGGAACGAGACGCTGCGTCGCTTTGCCATACTCCCGGCGTGTCCGTGATCACTTACTTCAGGCTTTATCAGAAGTTAGTTCCTGTTTGTTTTCACGGACGCTTTATAGCTTCCGGTCGATGATGTCATCACGCCGACGATCGATCTTTTTTCCGATGGAATGGTTCTACAGGCGCTTCACGACGCATTAACGCAGAGGCGTTCTCACAGCGTTTCGACGCAGCGTCTCGTTCCCTCAGGGAACTAGGGTTACATACGTAACCTGAGACGTTTTGGTTGCTTTAATGTGATGTCTCTGTGTCCTCCTTTGGTAGCAAAGCTCACGTTATCAATTGCGTTCACCGTCGTGGAGAGACTATTTCTTCCTGGGCATAAGTTGCACGTTACATTAATATTCTTACCTTCCATCTCAGCGAGGGAAAAGTAGCGCTTATACTTCCAGTTTGAAGTCATTGGACATGCCATCGCTCCTGGACCTGGTCGCTGGCGCACGTGTGTGTTTGTCTACCTAAGCCAATCATGAATCATCATCAGTTGTGGTTGTCTCCCACCCACCTATCATAATCAGTTATGTGTACAACACCCAACCCCCAACACGCATGCACTCTCTCTTTCACACACACACAGCTGCATGTCCGCTGACAGAGATGAAAACTGTTCGGATGAAAACCGCTTCAGTGAGCTCAATTATAGTAACGGCGCATTTTTAATGGTAATGGGGTTGTAATGGGGGAAACAGTAATTAGTTTGATTACTCGTTACTAAAAAAATTATCGCCGTTAGTAACGCTGTTTATCTAAAACGCCGTTATTCCCATCACTGGTCATAAGCTGTTAACCCCTAACAGTTTTGGTGGAGAATACGGGCAATCATTCCTTGGTGACAACCCTTGCAAAGCAACAGATAAGGTAGTAGGACGTTTTTATTATTTGGATAGGGTTATCTGAATGGAAGACATTGGTAAAGGGGAACGAGAGTGCTTCACTTTGATAGGAGTGAGGAGTTAATTATACTTGTGTGATAGTGTAAAGCAAAGTCGCTGATGGCTACGTTACGGTTAACGGCAGCAGACAGCGCATTGAAGCGTACACAAGGAAGGGGGCCCCAGTGGGCATTTAGTGCAGTCACTACCCATGCAGGGGTACGTCCCTGGAATGATGTGTGAGTACTGTAGGCATAGATGCATTGATGGTATTGTCTGATTGCCAAATGTAATAAATTGGCCGAAATTACTGGAATTAAGGTGTATTCTGAATAAAGGGCTTGAGATTGTTTTTGGAAAAGCAAAAACACCAAGATGTGTGAGCAGCCAGTCTTTACTGCCCCCTCCCCTCTCACGCGCTCTTTTCTTCTCTGTCCGTGCGAGTGCCACTTTAATTGTGGTCAGCAGGGCAATTTTGAACGTAACTGTAAACCCCCACCCATAAGGTATGAGGTGCCACATAGGTGTAGGAATATGTATACCAGCCGTGAGTCGACACAACAAAGCATTCCAGAGACCCCCTCTCCAAAACCTGAACCGATCATAAAACCAATCAAGGATGCCCAACTGGCCCAGAGACAACAGCTCTCCCCCTTTACCTGTGTTATCTCAAAACCAGCACAAGGACAAGATGAGTCATATGATGTGTTTCCTCTTTGTTCGACAAGCATAACAGCGGGTAGAACCTCATGAAGAAGGAACTCATTTATTACCGACAGGCATAAATTCAAATCGTTATCGGGACACAGAGTCGCTAAGAGCTTTTCGGAGGCTCGAAGTCAACCCTGCCACCATCCAGGACACCTCGTCGTGCCCCTCCTTTCTTGACCAGCGCATTCCAAAGGCTCTTTGAACATCACACAAAGACCTCACACCAATGCAGACATGAGGAGTTGACTTAAACCATAGATTCAATAGCATAAATTAATCCACCCAACGGCGACTTAAACATATACTAAGGTATTATGTATATTTTCATGTAACTTGTAAAGTTTCTCTGTACACGAGACATGTTACATATGAATCTTTACTATCTTCTACTCCCATCATGGGAATAGCAAGCTGTTTGATGTCTATGTGATGGATAAATGATTCTCGTCATTTCGATGCACGGTCAATTTGTGTAAAATGTACTGTGATCACAATAGGAAAGTTGGGTCCTTAAAAGTGTTTAATCAGACATTACACTAATGATATGCATGAACAGGAGAAGTGGGCAGGACACCCGCCCACAACAATATCTCATTGGCCGGAGACGCCCCCAAGGAGGGACCTTGGGGCCCGTTTAAAACTCCCGGGCAAACAAGATATCTTTGCTTTTTGTTTTGCTTCGTGCTTTACTGACTGCTATGGTTTTGCGGTGACTTCTGCTTTGATCGTGCGGGCCTTTCCTGCCTGCAAGCAGCGTCCTCCGAGCTACCCAGAGCTTTTCATCATCACCACACTCCAAAACTCCCGTCTGAACCTCGCCATAGAAAACTTCCTGGAGTCCGCGCAGTGGCGCCACAGAGATGCCCGTCACGTAGCAACCAGCTAACGCCATCCAGGATCCGGCTTTTCACCCTGCAAAACCAACCATTCGTCCCTCTGACCACAACAACTGACCACCAGCCGAGCAACGCCGTGCTAAGAGGAACCCATGCTCGTAAGAGCATTCAAACGCAAGTACATGACCCTTCATTCTGGCTGAACTGGTAAAAATCATATCTAAGCGAACAAACTAAGGTTGACCTGCTAGTATATTGATTCTCAGGTTGTGGCTAAGAAATAATTGGGACTTCACACCTTTCCATTAACAAACCTCCCTTTCCCAGTAACTGTATGAATGTGTGTTTTTGTTAGATTGTGTGTGTTTAGAATAGTTCAATAAACTTTTGTTTACCCTTTTCATATATACAAGTGTCTTTGGCTATGTGTTTATAAGTTAATGCCTCAAACTGATCGATTGTGTTATATAAGCTTACAAACAGGGAACATAAAATTGATATTATTGCCATTGTAACGTGTTATATCCCGATTTGAGATTGATAATATACTCTAATTTCAACGTATCGCTGGACGAATAGTTGATAAAGTGTTAAATATTAATTTTGAATCATTTTATATGTATCACGGTTCCTTTCACGGTAATTCAATACTGCTTTGAGTTATTTGATCCGAATCAATTCCTTACATAGGATTTAAATCACTTCGCTTACAAATACATGCATAACACATGTGCATATACACCTATAAATTACTCGCATAAACATGTATACTATTGGATGTTCAAAATACATATATGAAATACATGTGCACACTAATTTGAAATCCATACCAATACATTAGGGGTGTAACGATTCGGTTAACAAGGATTCGATTCGTATCGCGAATTGAGGTTGTCGATACGATTTAAGGACGATATTGGTTCATTTAGAACGATATGATCCGAAACGATTCAGTGACTTGAAATAAATTCAGTAACTTTTTAGCCAAAAATTTAAATCAGTGTGAAATTTTTATTTCAACCGAATTGAATCATTGTTAAACCGAATCGTTACACCCCTACAATACATATAATGTTAGTAATGAATGCATACACACTTGTGAATAACTTGCATATACATATAAACTTCCATGCATATACACTTATAAATACTCGCACATACATATAAACTTCAATGCATATACACTTATAAATACTCGCACATACATATAAACTTCAATGCATATACACCTATAAATACTCGCATATACATATAAACTTCAATGCATATACACCTATAAATACTCACATATACATATAAATTTCCATGCATATACACTTATAAATACTTGCATATACATATAAACGTCAATGCATATACACTTATAAATACTCACATATACATATAAACTTCCGTGCATATACACTTATAAATACTCACACATACATATAAACTTCCATGCATATACACTTATAAATACTCACACATACATATAAACTTCCATGCATATACACTTATAAATACTTGCATATACATATAAACTTCCATGCATATACATTTATAAATACTCACACATACATATAAACTTCCTTGCATATACACTTATAAATACTTGCATATACATATAAACTTCCATGCATATACACGTATAAATACTCACACATACATATAAACTTCCATGCATATACACTTATAAATACTTGCATATACATATAAACGTCAATGCATATACACTTATAAATACTCACACATACATATAAACTTCCATGCATATACACTTATAAATACTTGCATATACATATAAACGTCAATGCATATACACTTATAAATACTCACACATACATATAAACTCGAAGCGCGCATACACATCCATAAAACACTCGTGCATACATACAAAATAAAATGTGGATGCATGGTTTAGTTCGATCTCAACATGGGCGGGAACAAAACGCCCCTTTCCAATGATTGGTCAACCAAAGATCAAGCCGCGCCATTCTTATCTTCAGAACTCAGCGCCGCGCAACAGAATATAGCTATAGCCTATATCTATCCGATACACAGATTATTACAGAGTTTATTGCAACTACATTTAATCTCGTTCTCACCAAACAGCCAGACTAATAAATCGCTCGACACAACCTGGGCAGAGCCTGGGCTACAGAGCTTTCTTCTACATTCGCATGCAGTGAAATACTAATTTATCGCATTAAATATAATTTACGGGGCATCTGCTCTCACAACTATTTGGCACACTTATTAGCCTTATTCAGCTGACCAACTCTCAATCTGTGAGCCGGAGGCTAAGCGGAGAGACTAGGCTAAGCGCAGAGCAGAATCGATTCAAGGGTCAAGTCAAGTCATCTTCATTTATATATAGCCTAGGCCTAGCGCTTCTTACAATACAGATTATTTCAAAGCAGATTTACAGTGATAATATGAAAATGAATAGACATAGTTTGTTTTGACTTAAACTGAGTGCCCCCAGTTTAAGTGCCCCCCTGAGTGCCCCCCCTCCCCCTAACTGACGGGCTTCCTGCTTCTCGGCTGGCCAGTCAAGGCTTAATCTAGCTACAGCATGAGCAGAAGAAACCGCAGAGCGTGCTTCTAACTCATGAACTGAAACGTGAGATCCAGCAGGTAAGGGCAGAGATAGGGGATCACCCATCTCTAGCCCCTCCGCTAGATCCATTTGCGATCCCCAGGATGCGAGCCTTCGCTGTGCCTCGGCAACAGCGAGACCCGAGCCCTGAGGACCGCGAGCCGAAGCCCCCTCCTCGAAGAGTGCTCTGCGGGATCGAAGCGTTTTCATGGGGAGCTTCTCGCAATGCTCACAGCCAGCCAACTTGAGGGCTGACTGGGCATGCTCTAATCCCAAACACATAACACACAGCTCGTGTGTATCCCCACCTGTGATGTAGCGTGGGCAGGGAGTGACACACTGTCTGAACTGTTTGCTCGCCATTATCTTTCTTTTTTTTTTTTCGATAGACAAAACACACATCAAATAGACAAACAATATTTCACATAGAGCACTTGTGAAGACACAGTAGCTGACGCTGTTTGGTCCGGGTGTGCTTTATAGCTTCCTGGTCAATGACGTCACCTGCCTATGACGTATCACCACGCTATTGGACAGATTTCACGAGTGCTTCATGATGCAATCACGCAGAGGACTTACCGTAGCGTTTCGACGCAGCTCGAGTTCACTCGAAAAGGGAATCATACAGGTTTGGAACAACATGAGGGGGAGAAAATGATGACAGAATTTTCATTTTTGAAACTTGTCCTTTGCATTTAACCCACTCCAGGAACAGGGGCAACCATAGCAGAGCGCCCGTGAAACAACTCCAGTTTTTGAGCCTGTGCCTTGTTGGGCACTGACTGAATAAGTAATCTAAATGTGCCCGTTTTTGATAGTGCAGGAAACTCTCACAAACACCAGAGAACATGCAAACTCCACACAGAAAGGACCAGGGCTGGATCAGAGTTTGAACCGAGTTACCATACAGCCTATAGACACCTTTGACGTGATGGACTTTCTTGCAGTCTCTCATTTTCACTCCCTTGACTGATGAGCTCCCTTTCACTTGTGGAAGGTGACAATGTACGAACTAAATGACATGTTATGGACAAAAGAAGGGAAAATATATACATCAGTAACTGGAAACAAAGTACTTAACATTTTTAATGAATTACCCATATCTGAATTTTAGGGTGAGCATAATTAGAACAGATACATTTTTAAATAAATGAATGATAAACCCATTGCTGTGAGAAACTAACTGTTGATTGGTCCTACGACTTGTTGGGAAACAACATTTCAAATTCTCAAACCCACCTCTCCTTCTCAAACTCACAGGACTTTCAAATTCATTATCGGAGAGTTCCTCAGGTTCCTCCTGGAGAAAAAAGTATGTTATGTGTGATATATAATCAAGCCAGTGGTAGTTAAGTATTTAACACTAAGTTAACCTTAAAAAGGTTATGCTATTTATATAAAGAAACAAAATAAGCAACATAAATATTTTTACTTCCAATACATTGAATGTTGCCCATAACGGAAACTCTGTACTGTCATATAAGCTGTTTACCTGTACCGGTTTGGTTATTGATGCCATTATATAGAGACAAGTGGCTGAACTAATCGAGGCAACTTCTTTTCCACCCCACAGAAAACTGCTTGAGACGTTTGGTTTCATTAGTCTTTTGCATCCCTTGACTGTACTCAAATACTCGAATGGGAATGACTGGCCGATAGACGATGCAAACGTTCTTCTGAAAATGGCGGTCATTTCTTCTTTAAGTTGCGCTTCAGACCAGTCAGATGTAAAGGAGATCTTCCCAGTAAGGCCATCTCGTGCAAAATTTGCTCTTGAGTCTCCCCTTATAATGCGGAATGTTGATGCTGACGAAAAAGGCAAGCAGACAACATCTCTTGTATAGTGTTTGCAGGCTTTGTTTTTTCTGACAAAACGTGAGTGTGTAGCAGTCCTTTGATGAACTGATGATTTGATGATACGTATCACTGGCAGATGACATAACTCAACAGCAGGGATGGGCGATATGGACTAAAAAATGAATCACAATATTTTCAGTTTTTTATTGCGATAACGATATAAATGACGATAAATATAGTAGGCTACCATTCCCCATGTTTTTGGCTACAAGTGAGAGCTGCAAATATTCTTGAGAGTCTCAGAAAAACAAACAATGATCTAAAGCAAAACGTACCCATCATGAAATAGTCCCCTATAATACATAAAAGAATAATAAAAACACTTAATCCAAAAACCAGCCTTTTCAGAAATGTAAAAGTTGCAGTTATTCTTCTGTAAAAGTGCAGGTAGGCTTATGTTTAAATAATGCAACTGTGCTGAAAAACTTCACACAACAGATACAATAAAGACAAGTTTGAAATGTAAACACAGATTCTGCATTTATTCATATTCTCATGTTGCAAACAGTGTCAAAAATAGAGCAAACAGCAAGAGTAATAATCCCAACCATGTCTCCAGATTACAAAAAATAGCAAATAATGCTTTAATGATAGAATTTTAGTAATTTGAACTAAAACTTGGTAATCATTATGGGTGTGCATTGGCACTGCCTTCACGATTCGATTCGATTATGATTCACCAGGCAACGACTCGATTCAATTCGATTCTACGATGCATTGCGATGCATCAAAATTCTGCTGCACACAAAGCAAATTTTTCATCAGTCATGAGGCAATACAAGCAGATATTAAACAAAAGATTGTATTGGCTGCTATGTGTCTCCTGTATCTTTGACATAAAAGTTATTAAATAAAATAAAATGTAATTACATAAAATGTAATGAAATAAAATTAAAATGTTCAAACCTGAAAAGGAAAAACCTGCTTTCAGTGTTTTTTTTTTGTTTTTTTTTACACACAGTGAAATAGCAGCTCTAAGACAGGGCATTTCCTGAAGTCCTGTGCAAATATTAAAATAATAAGTAAAACTATTTTATCAGCTGCATACAATAAAATATTAAGATGTGAAATACGGTAATGTCGGTAGCTTATACCGGTGCTCAATTGTTTTAAGCATGTGGTGAAACCCCCTTTTCTACCAGAGAATAGGGTCGTAGATCCTTCGCTATAAAACATGCCACAGATCGTGTGATCCTCTTTGCTCTCTCGGAGTTGTGTGGCAATGTTGACACTAGCGACTTGTCAATTCTTGGCTGGGATGTGTCGACTTTTTGTGTTGTTGTTGTTGTTGAAGTTAACTCAGGATGCCAACGGTCGACATGGTTCGTAAATTTAGTTGTATTGCCAACGTGTTTAATTTTAGTGTGGCAGATTTTACACACCGCGTAAGCATTGACTAGTTGCCCATTTACTTCATGAAATCCGAAATGTGCCCAGATGTCCGCCTTCCAAGCTTTGGGCCCGTTTTTAATAACCCGTCTATCGCAGTCATCTCCCTCCGTCTCAGCCATCTTGCTTGTTGTTGTGGTTATTCTCCCGGAACCGGATGTATTTGAAACTTCACAACTGTATCGTCCGCCAGAAAATAAACAGTGACGTAATCGATTATGGCACTTTGCTGCATCGATGCTGAATCGTTAATGCCCCACATCACGATGCATCGCCGAATCGATTATTGTTGACACCCCTAGTAATCATGTACGAATGGAAATGTATGAATGCATATTTTTCATTTTCACTGAAGGACTGGTGGTGGATCTTAAGAGATGATTAGTCATTTAATGTTTCTGTAAAAAAAAAAAAAACACTAAACTAAACATAATACTGATAAAGATAACAGTACTACAAATTCTACTACCAATAACAATATAAACTGCACTAAGGATTGAGGAGTTGTTGGGTTTATGAATATTAATAGCGTTGTCAGTGGTTGCTTGAACTGATCTGCTGAAATCAAAACGATTAGGGGTGCGCGCCAGCCAATGAGATTGCCGTTTGCGCATTGCGCATTGCTGGTCACGCAGGGTCCCTGCAGAGTCTTAAAAAGTCTTAAATTTCAAAATCAAAATGTAAGGCCTTAATAAGTCTTAAATTCGCGGAAGCATTGCGTTCTACGTCTTAAATAATGTTAAACAGGCCTTAATTTTCCTACGGCCATGTAACGCTACCTCATTGAAATGCTCTCGCCTCCCGCAACACGCGTGCATGTGTGTTTGTTCCGTAGTGTTTGTAATTGTAGTTCTTTCTTTCGCTAGACCAACTATTGTTCACTCTATTACAACTACAAATTAGACGAGTGTGCATCTTATAATGCAGCCAATCATCTTTCGTGTTATTGGCACGAGCCTCTTTCTGATCGTTACCCAACAGACGCATAAAACGGATTTTACTCTTCTGCTGAGTCTGACGGTTCCTCCAGTTCCGTGATCGTGAACGCGAAGGCGAATCTTTCTCATCATCTTGGATAATGACCAAATAAAAGTATAATATACCCCATTGCACTAAAAATAGTTAATAACAGTGATGTAAACTCCGAACTCCGATGTTAGACGGCGTGTGTTTGCTGTCTGTCAGCGCTCGCGCGAGTGTATTGAATTTGTTTTTTCTATGTTCATTAACCAAATGTTACTCTTGAACGATCAAACATACACATTATGCATATGTCTATATCCTGATTTGAGTAAAAAAGTTTGAGACGTGTCGGTAAGTACTGGATCTGCGCATTAGTAAGTTCTCAAAGTGAAAGCAAACTAATATAGCTTACTTACACTTACACTTAAAGGAACACTCCAACTTTTTTTAGAAATAGGGCTTATTCAGCTTTGCTATATTTAGATATGTGGGGAAATGCATTTTAAGCTAAGCTAGCGGCGACCCTGCCAAACTAAAATGCATGCACTTAGACAAATGCATTTGCATATATATATATATATATATATATATATATATATATATATATATATATATATATATATATATATATATATATATATATATATATATATATATTTATTTATATTATTATTATTATTTATTTTTTTCATGTCTGTGAGAAGTAGCCTATATGCTGAGTTTCGGTTTATTTATGAGACCGCTCCAGTTCATGTGCAACGCAAATGATCGCTCCGTCACGGGATGTCTGCTATATTGTTTATTAAAGCTTATTTATTAAATTCAGGCAAATGATGAAACAGGTACAATTTATCAAAGCTTTCTACAAAACAAAACTTAAGGAAGTGGTCAAAATCATTTCTGACCCAATGTCTTTGACATATATTGCTCATCTGTGCACGTTTCATAATCAATATAGCCTAGATGAAATTTAAAAATAGGGTTATAATATTTAAACAAAAACTATAAAACAAAATACATTGTTTGGTTAAAAAAAGTAGCCTAGTCTTCTCCTCCGTTCCTGTCGGCGTCGATAAAATGTTCAACGAGGACGTTCATTTGGTGAATTTGCCTCGAGTATAGTTGGTGCTGTAGATAGGAATGCCATAATATTAACAGTATTGGCAACGATATGCGTCTGTTCATTCATTCTTGTCAAAGTTAGCCGCTGAATTGACAACACACTGACGTCAGACGCACGTTCACTAACAAACCAATCCATGTTAAGATGTATCCCACATAGATGATGACGACAGGATACAAGTACTTAATAGGGGTGTAACGATTCGTTTAACAACGATTCGATTCGATACGATTTAAGGATGATATTGGTTCATTTAGAACGATATGATCCGAAACGATTCAGTGACTTGAAATCGATTCAGTAACTTTTTAGCCAAAAAATTAAATCAGTGTGACTGTTTTATTTCAGCCGAATCGAACTGTTGTTAAAACGAATCGTTACACCCCTACTCCAGACTCCAGACTATGCGCATCTTATGTATAACCTTATAATCTTGCTTTTTTTAATAATCAACATATGAAATAAAATAAAAATATATTATAGACTAATATTTAAACAAAGCCTAATTAAACAGGCTATATGTTTTCTTTAACCCATGGCCGACATAGTCGTCGGCACATTCTGATGGACATTGTCCCTTATGGCAGCGGATATAACTCACAATACAATAAAACAATTTAGCCATACAGATACGTATGCGCAAGACATAATTATAAACTATAAACTGTCTACTTTATTTTGTGTACACTCACAAATGTCGTTGATTTAGAGAACGGATTATTTTGAATGCCCTTACTCCAAAACGCTGTCTTCATTTCAAAAAAATATTTTGTTTTTTAAACAAAATTCAAAGCCAAAATAACAACAAAAAAAACTTTGAATTACCACCATGCAAATTCAGACATTTAGTTCTTTTAATTTTAATTAATGCGTGGATAACACGACTATCCTTCCATTAAAAATAATGGCTATTGCGGTGCTGGATATACACAGACTTACCAACATATGTTGAATACTTTTTGGAATGACTTATCAGGGGGAAAAAACGTTTAAGACGCACAACAGCGGTTAATGGAAACACCGTCATTTCGCAATAGTTTTTTATTGACATTTAGCAGCCTAAATATCACAAAGGTTTTCTGAAAATCTGTAATTCAAACGTGGCTACCGATAGATCAGTCCAACCGAATTCAAGTGGATTCAGGCCGATACTGCCCAATAATTTGCATGTCCTGCCAATGAAAGCTTTGGCATAAGTTCTGCTGGGACTTAATTGTTACATCACTTCAACTTCTATCTATCCAATCACATTCTAATACTTGGGTATAAAAGATCGGTACTTACTCATGTTTGAGTTTGCAGATGCTGACGCCCCAATTCACTGCCATCCTCCCCACCACCTCCAAGTCAAATCCTTCCCTACTCCACCCCACCACCACCACCAGGATGGTCCCTTCCATACCTCACGGGGGGAGTCCGTACCTCAGATTGCGAGCTACGGACGAGGCCTATGCCAAAGTACTTTATTGCTTGCTGGGTTGATAATAAATGGATAATTGTCACAGTATTTATTCTCCCGAGTCTTTCTGGCAGAACTCTTTTTCCACAGCTAAAAAACCCCAGCTAATGTACATAATGTCTGGAGAAAGCTTCTGGCTACAGGACTGTTGTCTTTTCTCCTTGTGTAGCATTTACAGTCAAAGTTATGGATTTTCCCCAAATCTCTGTCTTTATTCCCATCTAATGTTACTATCGATATAGCCTCTGATATCTTACGGTCCAATTCGTCTGACACCAGTCCAATACATTCTTCCTCTTCTTCATCTTTGCTCAGTTGTAGATTAGGGATATTATTCAGTCTTATTATGCCGCTTTCATCATCCTATAAGAAGCCACGCTTCCCTTGGAGGGCGGGGCAATAAAAAGCCGCCTTATCCAGTATGCAAATACACACAGACAATGACACGCCCCTACTGCAAAAAAGCGATCATCTCAAGAGAGAAAAAAAAAATGCTTCTTTCTCATTTTGCTCGAAAGTAGTGCTGCCGACATGTGTCCCTGGTTTCCGTGACGGGTCACAAATGTCTTTGCTGAATGTATTCTGATTGTTTCTGTCTCTATTGAGACCATGTACTCTCCTAACAAGGATCTGAACTCTGTCTGTTTATGAAGGGGTAGCTAGTTCACCTTTTTTTATTTGTTGGAATTAGTTTAGCGTTCTTTTTATACATTCTGTGGTGCCTTTCTGACTCAACAAGACACTTCAAACACCTCCCTGCCAAGCAGAGAATGAACTGATTTGTTGACACAACAACTGTTTTAAATCTTCCCTGGCAGAGCAGAGGATAATCTCTGTTAATACACATCATAATGTATTCAACTTTTGGTTGTTTTCTCCAGGGGGAGAGAGTGGCGGTACGGAAACATAATACAAGCCCTTTGATGCCTCCGTGGCTAGCAAATTAAATGGAAGTGGAAGAAAAGCTTTATATGAGGTGGAGTGATGTTATTGTTGTTGTTAGATAATGCTGAGCTTGAGTTTTCATCCTGTTTTTGCCCATATTGTCTATTCGAGAAATCCATGCTCGTCAAATTTACCTCTGTACTAATGCTGCTCTTGCGTGAGAAGAGACTGTTTTTATTGATTCATTAATATTTAATTTCACTACAAAAATATTAAAAACACAGGAAAAACACAGCAGACCATAAGAATTATGTGGATTACTGTGGCGTGTTGTATGCTTATGTGAACAGCATAATTTTTAAATGGCCATCTGCACTTAAGTTAAACATCTACCAAGTTTGATTTTGATGTTTTTATAAATGCTCATGTGTGTATTTGTGGGTGTTGACTTCCTGAAGATGATGTGATATTAACTTGCTGTCAGTGCAGTCACAGCACAACTCCATCATGAACGCACAGAGTCTGGGTGAGATGCCTGGAGACGTCATAGTGGGGACACTATTTCATTTACTACTACCTGTTTTACTGCTGAGTGGTAAGTTAAAGCGTTCTTCTAGATAGTTTGACATCAGTTGGCTTGTTGAAACAATCGTGGGCATGTAATAATCAAATGTAAACACATTCCTAGTAAAGTGGATATAAAGGCAAATATTCTGTTGTCCATACAAAATAGGGAATATGTTAATTTTAATGTAATGTAAAGTAGAAAGATTGAAATGTCTTTGAGCTGCAAAAATATTTTGTGTTAGTTATTCAGCATTTATCTACTTGGCAATACCTGGAAACCAGTATAATTCTCTAGACAAACGGTATCTGCCACTTTTTACACTCAATGGTAATATCTGCCTTTTTAACACCTATTACCATAACTTATATTGCCAATACTTTGGTTTGCATATCTAGCATTAGGGCTGCTTGACAATTATTTTGAGATTTTCAAAAAAACGCTCCTCTTATTTAGTATTTTTGTCTTGTTTCTAATCTAAATAGCTAAAAATGCTTAAATCAGGATGCATTTACTAGATAACTAAAATGACACATATTTTTTTGTTATCTGAAAAATAAAATAAAAATTAAGTGAGTTTTTGCTGAAACCTAGCTAAATTATCTGCCAATGGGGTTAGACAAATAATCTTATTTCTTTTTACAATCTTGTTTCTTGCTTCTGCCTGTTATTCTTATCCCATTGGGAATTCATTTATCTTATTTTAAGCAATAACTCACTTCATTTAGATTTTATTTTCCAGATAAAAATAAGAAATATCTTGTCATTTTACTTCTCTAGTAAAAGCATCTTGATTTAAGAATTGGACTGGAAACAAGACAAAATACAACGTTTGCAGTGTTGGAAATGTTTTATTAAACAAAATAAAAACTCGGTGGGTTTTCTTGAACTTTACAGTTTGTTAATTTTAAACATGTCCAAAGGGTTTTGCCGAAAGTGAGAAAAGAAGACTGCTAATCGCTGTGTATTTTTTTTTGTGACTTCAGCTAGTGCGCATGGCTTATCATTGGCTGGAAAAATGCGGAAAGAACTTTACAATCCATTTTTATTATACATTTCTAAAAGTGTAAATATGGAAGTATGTAAGCACTTCGAAGAAGGCTAAAATGTTGCAAAGACTGTAGCATAGATTTTCTCATCAAGTTTTTTGGTCTAGTAAAGTTTAAGTGGAATTTACTGTATGCACATTTTATATGAGTTCATGTGTAGGTATTACTAATATGCTCTATATAACCGTTTTTAATTCATAAATAAAGTAATAAGAAATAAGTTGTTTGCTAAAAAAAAAAAATACTTCAATTACTACAAGGCAAAGTACTAATTTTGTTCACCTAACGAAGGAAAAGTGTGAAGAATTTCTGATCTGAATCACTAAAGTTTCAAAGCCACATATTGTAATTGGCTTAACTTCATGCACTTTTAACTCTTTCCTTGCCATTTATGAAATTTACCAGCTTTCCGTGTTTTTACTGTTATATGCTTGGGGCACTATTACACATCTTGATTAGAAATCACCTCCTGATTAAAACAGGAAAAGAAGAAGCAGAAACAAGTGATATCATATAAATCAAACCTGCCTAATGATACTGAATGAAATGACCCAGGATGAGCACTAGGACTGTTACGCTTTAGGGGTGTTGATGGACTCCATCTACTCTATTTGTGTTTGATCATCGTTCTGAACTCCATCTGGATGTAGTCTTTGACAAAAACATGATTTTCTCAGCTTTTTGATCAAAATGTTTTTTAATTTTATTTTAAACTTACCCACATTCAAGTGTTGATGAAAAAAGAATGCATGAAGCTAGAATAAAACAGTTTTTTTTAAAGCAGAGGCTCTGATCTTTCTTTAGATGATCATGATCAGATATTCATAAAACAAAATATTCCGGTGGCCATGAAACTTTTTGTGAAAATGATCAAAAATGCGCCAGCTTCCGGACAAAGCAAAGCTTTTAGGCTACAGTTTATTTGCATAATCAAAGGGGCAGCAGATCTGTGTGTCATTAACTCTGAATCCGTCGCTGGATAACACTGAATCTGCCATTGGGCCACTGAATCTGCATTAACGACAACAGTTGGGGCAACAGCCTTAGTCCTAATGGGTTGTTATCATAGCTATCAAAATCCAGTGTTCTGCATGTTGCGTACGTGAGTTTTTGTTGTAGATGTCTAAAAAAAAAAAAAAAAAAAAAGGTGTACTGTGCTAATTAATTGAGATTTCTTACAGCTCTTACAGGTTGTTGGCCTTGTCTGTTCCGTTGCTTCTATTACTCTCCCCTTTTTTGTAAGTCGCTTTGGATAAAAGCGTCTGCTAAATGATTAAATGTAAATGAATGATTAAATGTAAATGTAACTATGATTATTGTAACAGGAGCATAATGTAAGTTCTGAAGGTGTGCTATACACCAATACTCAGAAAATTAAAAGATTGAATGACCCCAGGTGGCATGAGTAAAATCAGGTTCGGCCAGGCATTATAGCCCAAGTTAGTTGGACAATTTAACTAACAAGTAACTACTTATAGTACTTATTGAAAGAATAACTAACATTTAATTTAAAAGGTTAAATAAAACCAATAAATGATCATTTCTGTCTAAAGAGAGCAGACCTCAACAATCACACACAACTCTCTCTCTTCGGTGCGCAAACTACGTTTCCCAACTAAACACACGAGTGATGTGACAAGTAAATGTCACAAGATCACACATGCATCTGATCGGAGTTCTCGCATGAGACTTGGAATTATTTAAAAGAAATGATAAACTGCAGAAAGTTAGCACTCCAAATAGATTATAGTGGTGGAAATTGTTGGAGAGACAGAGGGTTCAAGGATTGTGTTCTGCAAAGAGTTTGAGGTAAATAAATCATTTTGTAATGTGCTGCTGCTGCGCCTGGACATCCTTTAGCGTCCCATCACCCCATGGCACCAGGAGAGATAAGTCAAGGAACTCCTCAACATACTCCTTGATGGACTGGCCATCTTGTGCTATTGAAATAAGCAGATCGGCCGGTTCACATGGAGTGAGCAGAATGCCCATCTTGCTGCTGTCTTTCTGTTTGAGTCCGGTAATCTGTCACAGTTGTGTGTGCAGGCAGGAAGATGAAGACAGGCAGACACCACTCCAAACATAGTTTTATCTCAAATAAAGGCAAGACAGGCAGATGGACAACACACTTAAACATAATAGTTATCGGTCAAAGACTGAGTGAACAAGGGAAAATAATTGCAGACAGAAACAAGATAATTTACTTAACACAGCTGAACTATACTATACTATAATGCTACACTATACTAATGAGAGAAACTGTGACAGAGGAACATTTAACAGAAATCAAAACACAACTGAATGACCAAACAGACAGACATGAGACACCATGATGTTAATGATATAAAAGGCGCTAAAAAGCCTGCAATTGCAGTCAGAAAACCACTCTGGATCAAATGTCTGTTCATCTTTCTGAACTGGAATACTGAGGACAGCAAGTCTCAGTCAATGCAACAAGTCTCCTTAAATCTCTTGGATTAAAACAAATTGGTGGATCTACAACCATGAATGTATGCCAGAGTTTAAAAGCATCAAGATTGTTGGCAATCATTTTTCTTCCCCCTGTATAATTGCCCTTACGAGACAAAAATATATTGCAGTATATTGGAAAATATAATGTAATACATTAGGCAATATATTCACATATATGGGATTTAATATTTATATTTTCCAACATATTGCAATATTTTGAAAGCGGCAATCATTTGTATATTTTGCTATATATATTACATGAATACATTGTAAAATAACATCACATTATTATTCTATGTATTTACAATATATTATAATAAACTTCAAATAATGTATTGGTAAATATATTTTCCTTCCGTAGAGGAGGATGGCACCAATTTACAACTAGAGAATCTAGCATGAGATTTCTCCACTAGTCTTCCTTTTTATATATATGCACTTTGTCCAAGGTACACTTCTAATATTCAAAACCAGTTGTAGCCTAGTGAATATTATTAGGACGTTTCTTCAAGGGCATATGAATAGGATTATACCACATGGCTTCTGTCTTGTCCCAATTAAGCCTAGCAGACTACTGGTCTGCTGGTCTGATTTTTTTTGTATCTTTGGCCACAGAACCTGCCAAAAAGAACCAATGATAAAGAATAATTGTGGTCCACGATGACTGTGTGAAATGACAGTGGCATGCTAGACTAACTACTACTTCCATTTTTTTTTCTCCACGAGACTCACTGTTTTACCATGGTTTCTATACTGCAGTTAAAGTATAAACTGAGGATAACGCAGACATGACTCCATTAACAGGTGACGCAATGAGGAGGGAGGTTACACTGGTTAAAATTGCACATTTCTCTTGAGGCAAGAGAAGCTGTTATACCTTTTGGTAAATGGTAAATGGACTGCATTTATATAGCGCTTTTAACAGACCCATGGCCATACAAAGCACTTTACATATTGCCTCACATTCACCCATTCACACACCGACGCCGTCAGCCATGTAAGGCACCATCCAGCTCGTCGGGAGCAGCTGGGGTACGGTGCTTTGCTCATAGACACCTCGACACTGGGTCAGGTGGAACCGGGGATCATGTAAACAACCTACATAGACCACTGAGCCACTGCCGCCCTTTTATTTGACGTTATTTGTAAAATACTGTGTGCGACTTCCATAAACACTGCATCCGTATGGGCTGCTATTGTTGCAACACAGACCTTTATAAAGGTATCATTATGTTATGACTTTACTTGTTGGGGCACATGACTATTAACTAATTAAACATTAATTCAAAACCTATAACCACAATTACATATTACTTCAATAATCAATTAGTTAATAGTCCTGTGCACCACTAACAGGACTTTGTTTTGTAAAGTCAAAACAAAAGGAAACCTTTGTAAATCATTAGCTAATGATTAATTAAAGCAGACAACTGGAAGTTGAAATGCATGGCTTTGACCTAGAGTTGAGATTCTCTGCCCGAGCCCGAGCCCGAACCGACCCGCGGGCCGGGTCGGGCTGAGATTTCCCTGCACTATCCTCAGGTCGGGTAGGGCCGGGCCCGTGATCAAGCGTTTGTTTTTTTTAATCATTAGTCTACTTAACTAGTCTAATTGGCTGGGCAGAAAGCTATGCTATAATCAGAAATTATATATATATTTAGTAAAGTAAGAACTAATACAACAACTAAGAAACAAATGTGTAGGCTACAAAGTTGCACAAGTCAGGATTAGTGTAAAAATGCGCGTTAAACTCACAGCTCGTGCAGTGATGGAGCGCAGCATTATAAACAGAAACGCTCTGAGTCAAGAGCTGCTCGCGTCAACACTGCACTCAGCTTAATTAAATATCTTCGAATCGTTTCGTTTAAAAGTGGACATTTCAAGCTTTCTATACGCATATTTCTCATGTCTGAGAGGCGAGTAGCTGCTGAGTTTGGGTTTATTTATGAGACGCGCGCTCCAGTTCATGAGCAATGAAAGCGATCACTCCCACGACTTCACCTCATGATTATAGTCTGCTATTTGCTTTTTATTTATTAAATCCAGGCAACTAGCCTAAGAAACCTTTTTTAAAATGAAGATACAATTTAAACAAAACAAAATAAATGCTTTCTACAAAACAAAACTTAATATTAAACTACATATAACCACCAAAATCATTTCTGATCCACTCGCATCTTTTCACTTATCATAATCAGATGAAATGTAAAAATAATATTATAATATTTAAACATAAATATGAAGGAAAAAAACACATCGTTTAATGGCTACAACAAAGTAAGCTACAGATAAATGTCTGAGCTGGATTTGAGCAAACATCAGTTTACCGGTGAGCGGATCATGAGCGCGCGCCTGCGGATTATTGAGCGGAGTCACGTCAGCTTTATTTATAGCCTATAGCGCTTTTACAATGATAATTGTTTCAAAGCAGCTTCAAAGTGTTAAACATGACAATATTGCAACAAAATGTTATTCGGCCGTACAGTCGCTTTGGAGAGAACTGAAAACTAAATGTAGTTTTATCATGAGCCTCACCAGTCCGCTTCGCTGCGCTTTGCTCATTACAGGCTCGTTCTCGTCAAAACGCCCACGTATTGAACAATGGTCGGGTTTAAATCGGGCTCGGGCTCATAATTACAGTTAATGTGTCGGGCCGGGCCGGGCTCGGACAAAACGTGCACGGGCTCGGGTAGGGTCGGGCTTGATTTTTTGAGCCCGATCTAACCTCTACTTTGACCCCTTGTGGTAATTAACACATTAATTTACATAATTAGTTAATATGTTATTAAGGAATTAATACAGTATGACATATTTAACTAATAACAATTTAATGATTACTTAATCTATTAATCATATAGAATCTTCATTAGTTGCTGATACAGTAATCATTAATAAATGGGTTAGTTCACCATTAGTAATACATTAACTCATGATTATCTGTGCATTAATTAAGCATGAATTAATGCATATTAGTGCACCCGTATTGAAAAGTGTTACTGAATAGTTTGCAGTTTCATCAGCAGAAGCCAGCTTCAAGTCTCACAAGGAGTTCGTAGGCCGCGCTCCCTCTCTCACCGTCTCGTTGCCTCGCCCTATCGGACATACAATTGTCCCAACAGTTATACCGTTTTCAAGGTCTATCCACGTCATTACTGCAAGGTGGATGGTTCTGATTGGCTTAGAGAAAATGTACAGTCATGGTAAATTTCCACAAATTGTCAGTTAATCAGTTTCACGTTTCCAGAGATGTGTCGCTTGTTGATGCTTTCACCCCGAAATTAGGCCCGTAGTGACCTTCCAGATCTGGAGCAGGCACCATCTTTCCCAGAACAACAAGTCCACCCATCTCTTATGGGTCCTGCACACTGTGCGATTTTTCTAAATCCTTTGCAAATGTTCCTTGTCAGACTGTACGAACATGATCCCCGATGTAAGCCACGTCACACTGTAAGATCTCAGTTGGCATTAATGTCAGACTGCACAATAGTGAAGTCGTGCTAAAAATGGACGCGCACAAGAAAACTCGTCCGGAGTATTACATCATCAATGAATGACGCGTTCGGTGACGGTGAGCTGCATTACACGTGGGACTGAAATGGAGGATACAAAGAAGTCTCCAACTCTCGTTTTGGTCATAGTTTGTCTTGAAAAACGGAGATTTTTCAGCGTTCATTAATCAGCTGCCGATGAACGTGTCAAACTAACGATCAGAGACGTCAGATTTTAGCCTAGGATCAGAGGAATCTTTTAGGATTTGCTAAATTTGTCTCAAATCGTGGCCAAAATCGCACAGTGTGCACTGGGCTTTAGGGTGCCCATTGTACACCATTCTCAACACTGATCTGTAACATAGAATTGCTCTCGGGGTCCCCCTACAGTTGGGAAAAAATTGTCCTCTACTACTGTCGTAAACAACGAGCAAATGCTGGCCCAGTGTTGATCCTCGTCCTGCCTTCAATCGATCACTTTTTCCTTTCCTCTTATTGCTTTCCTCCAACAAAACCTTTGCTTTCTTATTTTTCTGCTTCGGACATGACTATAACATCCGACAAACAAACGATAGTTGGGCTCGCACGTCCGAATGTAAGGAAGTGTGTGTGTTGGTGGAAGTGACGTATATGCCGTAAAGCAGTCGAATTTTGTAGTTCTTTTTGTTCTCGGGTTACTGCCCGAAACTCGAAGATTAAAAGTACGATTAAAAACGATACAGACCCCATCAGGCTATGGCAGACGTGTCATTCAACCTATTGTAAGTCCATGTATCATCACAAGAGTCTTGAAAATAGTACTGCTTTAAGGAATTAATACATTATGACACATATAACTAATGACAATTTAATGATTCCTTAATCTATTAATCATGGAGAATCTTCATTAGTTGCTGATGCAGTAATCATTAATAAATAGGTTTGTTCACAATTAGTAATACATTAACTCTTTGAGATTATCTGTTTAGGCATGAATTAATGCATATTAGTGCACCCTTATTGTATAGCGTTATCATTTTTTCTTTACTTATATTGTAATACTTTTCTCCCCACAGCAATATCACTGAGGTACAATGGGCTGTCAGTCGTGTATCTTCTTTTCCTTCTGTCCGTACCGCTGTTGCCCACTCCAGACTTGGCTACTATGAAGGGTAAGTAGTAAATGAGCAATGATTTGTCTATAATAAGGTCATGTTTAAGGCAATTTAATATTTTATAACAGCTTTTCTCAGCCTGGTCTCATTGGAAAAACGTAGCTGTGGCAACGTTTTTGCAAACCTCAAAATACGTACCAAAAGGTACATATCACGGCAGTTTCGAAGTGAAATGTCCACTGGGTGGCGTTAAAAGCTTAGTTTTTTTCCCGAACAGATGTGCGTGAATCTGGTTACGTTGGTTTTTTAACGTACACCCACACTAAACCCTAAACCCACCCGATAGTGTTAACAAAAGCAAATGTGACTAAAATAAGATTGTATCCGTGCCATTTTAGCTTGTGTTTGAGCTCGTCTTTGAGCTCTTTTATCATGACCTGTTTTTCATGGGATTCGTTTTCGAGCTTTCAGCATCACAAGGTCAAATCTGTACCAGCTGAGCTATCGAGCTTAATAGGTCAGAAAATCTGAACATATGGATCTAGTTAAGTGACGCAAACTCCAAAATGTATTCGTTTACAAATCATGGACTGTTTTACTGCCTCTAGTGTTCATTTCACTTTGAAACTGTCACGATATATACCTATTGGTACGTATTTTGTGGTTTGCAAAAACGTTGCCACAGCTACGTTTTGCCAATGAGACCATGTTGGCTTTTCTTATCGAAAAGACAAAAGAGTATTGGTTGTAGTGTGTGTATGTGTGTGTACTAGGGCTGTCCTCGACTAAGGATTTAGACAATCGAATCAGAATTGTCGAATCTCTCTATGGTCGACTGATAGTAGAATCATCTGTGTGTGTGAATGGGTTGGGAGGGGCACAACATTTGTCAGCAGAAGGGTAAAACTATTTTTATTTTCCTTTACACTGCACACAGCAACAACTTTTAATAAAGTGACCAAAACTGCCTGCCAACTGACAGACGAACTGACAATGGCTTTCTTATTTAGGTTTAAATAGCCTAAAAGGTAATGTGGTGGATAAACATTAATAAACTGTTTTCTCATAACATGTTAAAGCCACGATCGAAACACAGAACATCACACAAATATATAAAAGAACATTTTGATAAATAAACCTAAAAAAATACCTGCCTAGAGAGGAAAAGAACACTTTGAGTGCGTTTACATGCCCGTTCTGAAGCCGATTGTGCCTAAAGCGGGTGCAGACGTACACGAAGCTCAGCCCCGCGCCTCAGGATCTCACACCGCCACCTGAAGCGCACATTATATACACGCGAGCTCAGTTTTGAATTGACTGACAGAAGAGCTGCACGAAAGCGCTCTGTGGTGCGGCAGGATTTTAAACAACTTCCTGAGTGGCCGCGGACAGGCGCTGAATGCTGAATGCGAAGATTCGACCGTGAGATCGGTGGTAGAATCAGGCTCCACAGAATGAGTTCTTTTGAAAATGTAAAAATGCAGAAAGTTTCGTGTGATGGGTAGGTTTAGGGGCAGGAGGACAGAATATATGGTTTGAACAGTATAAAAACCATTATGTCTATGCTGAGTCCCCAGAAAGATAGTGCACCAGACATGTGTGTGTGTGTGTGTGTGTGTGTGTGTGTGTGTGTGTGTGTGTGTGTGTGTGTGTGTGTGTGTGTGTGTGTGTGTGTGTCTATGCATGTATAGTTGTGGCACAGTGTATTTTTTATTTTAATTGGTATTATTCTCAATTCAGCAAACACTGTTAAAGTTGTAGCCATCTCATCAATGATGTATTACAATAATGACAGAGAGTTGTGCTGTCAGCAGAGTCAAGCTACAGAGATTACCTGCAAGTGGACATTTGGTTGAGTGCTTTATAGATCCATATAATCCTGTCAGACCTTTTCTCACATATTTCCGTATATTTCCTCTGTCCTTGCTTTAAACTAATTTAGCCTCATGCACACCCTCTCTCTCTCTCTCTCTCTCTCTCTCTCTCTCTCTCTCTCTCTCCCCCCCCTCTCTCTCTCTCTCTCTCTCTCTATCCCCCCCCCCTCTCACACACACACACACACACACGCATGCACTCACGCACACACAAATTCAGCTTTTACTGTAAAATACAAGTTAAGGATGGTATAATTATATAAGGTCTCCGCTGAAAAAAAGATGACAAAGCTTTTAGAAAAAAATAGGCAATGAATAACACATTTGCTGCATCAGCTAAGTGTTTTCACAAAAATAATTGATTTATTGCTAAATAATCAAAATCTAACACTATATCCGACTAAGATGATAAAGCATTCTCATTTTCCATACTTTTACAAGTACTGATGATGTTAAATATCCTGTGTGGGGAAGCACAGGATCAACGAGTGACGATTAGCAGACAGAATTAGCAGTGTTCGCATTTTTCAAAGGTTGAGTAAACTGGCATTTAACAATAATAAATAAATAAATAAATAAATACAGTCAAGAGAGTGCAGATTGCAGACTGTTTTGTTAATGAAAAAGACAGGGCATAGATAACATGTTTATTATTGATTTTTATATATTTTTTTGTTTTATTTTACAGTACAATTGTATTACATATATCTCACTGGGCCAATATGCTGGAATAGATATTGTTTGATGGTATATATATATATATATATATATATATATATATATATATATATATATATATATATATATATATATATATATTGTATTATTATATATTGTTTTAGAATAGATATTATTGTTGTTTTATTTAGAAAAACAACAGTAAAATTACAGTACAAATATTTTTATGTCTGTCTTAATGTTTTAATTCAACTGAATACAAATAGCAATCGATGCTATTTACACAATGCAACAAGTATAGCAGAAGTATTAGTCCCACTTTATATCAGGGTTAGGGTTAGGTGTCACTAGGGTTGGGAATCGTGAGAAACCGGTTCCGATTCCGGTTCCATTAAAATTATTAAACAAATAGTGGTAAAGGAAAAAGGCACAATACGCAACTTTAAACAATCCTTTTTTGTGTTTATTACTTGCTCTCAAATGAATTTACAGATGGGCAATGTCAAAAAAAGTCCTGTACTATACATATATTACAGGATTAATGGAGCCATATGGAATTTTTGGAAATTAAAATAAACATGTTCAAATTAACACCTCTGAAATTGTCTTATTACATTTTCTCTCTCTGTTTTAGGGATGTTAACCGATGACCGTTTGACCGATGGTTGACCGTATCAACGTTAACCGATCAAAGTTGACGGTTAAAAAAAAAGAAGTGATCTCTAAATTAGGCTATTATAGACAGTGGACTAAACACTACTACAGTTAGCCGTCTCATTACAAAATCTTTTTGTGTGAAGTGAACAAATCCCTCGCACTCAATTTTTCATAACTCGCCTGTTTGTACTTAATAAACCAATAAAAACATTTGGCGCGAGGTCGCAGCGTTTGGGTTTGCGCGCTCACAAGGTTTGCAAAAAGTAAACCGGCTAACACTCGAGGTTAGAGCCGGGACAGACGACAGTATGAAGCGTCATTCATCATATGATGGGCTTACATTTGGAAATATATTACATCTTCATTTCAGTGGTAACACATAAGGTGTTGATCGTCTTTCTTTATTATTGTTAGCACTACCTCGAACTAAAGCGGCGTCTCTTCAGAGCTGTCATTTTTTTAAATGAGCCGCGGCAATGTTTCAAATGAGCTCATAACGCTAGACAAATTCTTTTTTTTCAACGCGATCACCTTGTACCCAAACTATTTCGAAACTAAGGAGCCATTGTCCTCGGATTACAAACAAGCTCCTCGGCGCCGCGTTTGCGGGACTCGTGCTGTGGGGGATTTTAAAAAAGTGACGTGAGGGGAAGGGAGGCGGCAGCGCTAGGACAGTGTGTGTGTGTGTGTGTGTGTGTGTGTGTGTGTGTGTGTGTGTGCTCGCGGCTATGCTCCCAGCGCTTCGCACACACATTGCACCAGAACCGTTTTCGGAACCGACACTCAGGAATTTCGCGCGGTTCTGGTATTTTTCAAAAATCAGGATCGGTTCTGCATAAGAACCGGTTCTCGGTTCCCAACCCTAGGTGTCACATATATTAAGTGACCTTAACTACTATATATGTACATACATTTAAAAATTATATATATATATATATATATATATATATATATATATATATATATATATATATATATATATATATATATATATATATATTTAAAAGTATTTTATTTTACAGTACATGCACTTAAGTGGTGTACTTACAGCACCTAAGAAAGTACTGGTAATATAAGGTAACTACAAGGGTTAAGGGGTAGTTTAATGTTATTACCTAGTTCTTACTCAGTTATTGCAATTACTATCATAAGTACATTGTATATATTCATGGGGAACAGGACTATTAAATAAAGTGCTACCGTAAATTTGTCTTGCTCAATGGTGGGAGGAGTTATTTGCTCTGTGTAAATAGACACTGTTTGATTTTTCATCAAAATCTGGCATAATCTGATCATGAACTGCTGAGAGACAGTAAGTGTTCCTGCCAACTATAGAATTGAATTCAGGAGCTACAGAGCAGTAAAAGTCCAAATCAATCTCGCTTTTATAGTGAACACAACGAGGCTTTTTGTTCCTTTTTAGAGAAAAAACACTAAATGTGTTATAGTTGGATTTTGCACTTTGTGAGACTGAGATAGTGGCATATATTGTATGTAGGTCAGTCTAGTATGCAGTGTTGCTTCCCTGAACTGTTTAATTCCATCCCCTCCCCTGGCATGGCATTTATTTGGTTTTTTATACATTTGGGTCATTTTTTTATATTTTAGAACCTCTGTAACCCAGCAAGTTGGCTGTCACAGATCTATTTGGTTGTTTTGACTTTCACTTTCTGTGCTTTCTGTCAGGTCCCTTTGTCTTAGTTTTTACTGCCTCTGTCTCCATAGTTAGTGTAGTTCTGTTCAGCTGTGTTTAGATAATTATCTCGTTTCTGTCTGCTATTTAATTTCTTCTTGTTCACTCTGTCTTTGACCGGTCATCGTTATGATGCAATGTGTTAACCCTGCCTGCCTGTCTGGTTTATATTTGATAATTAAACTTGGAGTATTTTTATCTGCAGAGTCTATTTGCACCCAGATAAATTATTACAAGTGCAAAAAGCGTGGCTTGTTGGCAAATGCTATTCACACTAGTTCCGCCTAACAATGCCTGGTTGGTTAAGAAAAAGACATGCTTATTCAACATCTTCAGTGATGTACTCAGTAAAGTGTAAGGATTAGGATCTAGGTTTTGACGCGATCGACCCGGGTTCAAATCCGACTTTTGCAGAGATCGCTCTTTTCCCTTTTCCCATCACTTATCACATATCACATCGGAAAGGCATTTACTTTCAATAAAAATTAAGAAAATGTTCTAAAAATGGAAGTAATGTGTCTAACGAAATGTTTAATAATAATAATAAAAGCATTTATTGGGTAGGGTTCGGTGTAGGCAGGTTTATTTATTGTACATTTGTTGGGTAGGTGTAGGGAGGGCTTTTATTATCCCATTAAGGTGGCATACATTTAATATTTTTAATAAATATAATAATTTACACTATGTTATCATTGCATCCTATTAATGTACAACAATACTGAAGTGCAAATAGTATGCATCTGTCAAAATAAAGTATAAATTGGATGTAATTACTATTTACACATATTACAAAGAACTGCTATTTATTACTGTTTTCTAGGGGTGTAACGATACACTCGTGTCATGATTCGATATGTATCTCGATACTGAACTATATATATATGATGTCTTTTTATTATTATTTGTGTATTATTTTCAGGACCCACAAATATTCCCCCATTGGATTATTATACATTATGTTCAACATTATGTATAGTCGTTGCATGATTCTATGTAATAAGATAATTAATGTAGTAATTACCTCTGCATTGCCTCTCCCGCTATGTAAGAATGAAACATCAAAAATGCTTTGAATAATTGAATAATCATATTACTCAAACTAAATGTGATCTGGTGATTTAAATTATGTTTGCGCTCTCACAAAGGAGTGCCACTTTAAATTATGTTCGCGTTTTGACTTTGGCGGAGTGTTGCTTTAAATAATGTTTGCGCTTTCACATTGGCTGCATTTACACTGCAGGTCTTGATGCACAGTTCCGATTTGGTGACTATATCCGTTTTTTTTGACGACCCGCTTACATCATCTTTTCAAAAGCGACCCGTATCCGATATTTGCATTTACACTGTACACTGGCAAAACAGCCCAAGACGTTCTTAACCGGCGAAAGGAAGTAAAACAACGCGATGTGCAATGGACGCAGACAAAAGTATTTGTCTGCACTGTTCCACGCATCTTTAAAGGTCGGCAAAACATTTATTTCGTAAGGCGGAGAAAAAGAGGAGAGCCCTTGATGGGGTTGCCAGGTTTTCACAACAAAACTTGCCCAATCGCAACTCAAAACTGTGTTAAAGTAGCCCAATTCCGCATGAAAACCAATCCAGTGGCAACACTGGATCGCAGTTTGTGTCCACCTGAGTTGACGTCATTCGCCTCCGTCCTTTTTTCAATGATGTACGACTCGCATTTACTGGGGGATATCCGATTTGACCGCTTCCATGGCAGACACTAATGCACACATCCGAATCATATCGGATTTATTACCACATATGAGTGAGGCCTGAATCCGATCTGAGGATATCGGAATTCATGCATTTTTTTACTGCTTACACGTTCACATGTCATATCCGATCTGTGCCACATGAGAGGAAAAAATCAGAATTGGGTCACTTGAACCATGCAGTGTAAATGGGGCCTTTGAGGAGCGCCGTTCTGGCAGTGCATGCACTTCAGATGATCAATGCAATCCGTCACAGCTCTAATCGCAAGAAAGTGTGTGAAAATGACCACTCTCAGACTGTCAATGTTTAAATCATCCAAGAATTTTAATTCTGCATTTACTTACTCACGATTACTTTTAACGAACGTTGTTTTTTACTACAGTATGTCCTGTTAAATATATCAATCATATAAAGCCATTGTGTCTCTTCAGAAGACATGAAGACTTCAGAAGATTTGGATTAGACACTCGATTCGTTTTTTTTTTTTACGATGCCTTTTTGGCATTTTTCCATCTTTTAAGTTTGAGAGGAATGGACTTTAAAAATGGAGGAATTGAAATCCCGCAGGTTTCATAAAGAATATCTTCATTTGTGTTTGGAAGTTAAACGATAAAACAACATGATGGTGAGTAAATACATATGACAGAATTTACATTTGCGGTAGTCTACATTTTTTAATTTGTGTTTGGGTGAATTATACGTTATAAATAGGCCTACTACAGCAAGTTGAGCCTTGGATAAAACAACTATATATCGAGAATCATATCGTTTCCATCAACGATACATATCGTCACATTTTCAAATCGCGATATATTGTTTAACGAAATATCGGTACACCCCTACTGTTTTCACGTAGTATGCTATTTCACTTAGTAAATAGCATCTAAAGCCATTTAGACTTAATGTAAATATGATATATCGCTAAGAAATTTTTATTTTCAATGTGTAAATAGAGTCTAGTTGTTATTTACACTTTTGTCCCCATCGAGAGTACCGAGACATCTCCTGTCCCTGTCCAGAGTCCTGTGAGGGCTCCGTCTCCTGTCCCGAGTCCAGAGCGGGCTCCGTCTCCTGATTGGAGTCCAGAGAGAACTCTGTCTCCTGTCATGAGTCCAAAGAGAACAGTCTCCGGTTTGAGTCCACTGAAAACAGTCTCCGGTTTGAGTCCAATGAAAACCTTGTCTCTTGTCTCGAGTCCAAAGATAAGTCCAGAGAGGGCTCCGTCTCCTGTCCTGAGTCCAAAGATAACTTTCTCCTATCTCGAGCCCAAAGATAACTTTGTCTCCTGTCCCGAGTCCAGAGAGGGTTTAGTCTTCTGTCTTGAGTCCAGAGAGGATTTAGTCTCCTGTCCCGAGTCCAGAGAGGGTTTAGTCTCCTGTCTCAAGTCCAGAGATGGCTCTGTCTCCTGTGTTGAGTAAAGATAATTTTGTCTCCTGTCCCGAGTCCACAGAGGGTTTAGTCTCCTGTCTCAAGTCCAGAGAGAAGGCCAGAGAGAACTCAGTCTCCCGTCTGAAGTCCAGAGAGGGCTCCGTCTCCTGACCCGAGTCCAGAGAGAACTCTGTCTCCTGTCGAGTCCAAAAAGAACTTTGTCTCCTGTCTCGAGTTCAGAGAGGGTTTAGTCTCCTGTCTCGAGTCCAGAGAGGGCTCTGTCTCCTGTCTTGAGTCTAAAGAAAACTCAGTCTCCTGTCCTGAGTCCAGAGAGGGCTCAGTCTTCAGTCTCGAGTATAAAGATAACTCCGTCTCCTGTCCCGAGTCCAGAGAGGGCTCCGTCTCCTGTCTCGAGTCCAGAGAGGGCTCTGTCTCTTTACCCGCGTTGTCTCGAGTCCAGAGAGGGCTCTGTCTCTTTACCTGAGTCCAGAGAGGACTCCGTCTCCTGTCCCGAGTCCAGAGAGGGCTCAGTCTCCTGTCCCGAGTCCAGAGAGGGCTTCATCTCCTGTCTCCTGTCTCGAGTCCAGAGAGGGCTCAGTCTCCTGTCTCGAGTCCAGAGAGGGCTTGGTCTCCTGTCTCCTGTCTCGAGTCCAGAGAGGGCTCAGTCTCCTGTCTCGAGTCCAGAGAGGGCTTCATCTCCTGTCTCGAGTCAAGGGACGGCTCCGTCTCCTGTCCCGAGTCCAGAGAGGACTCAGTCTCCTGTCCCCAGTCCAGAAAGAGTTCAGTCTCCTGTCTCGAGTCCAGAGAGGGCTTCATCTCCTGTATCCTGTCTCGAGTCCAGAGAGGGCTCAGTCTCCTGTCTCAAGTCCAGAGAGGGCTTCGACTCCTGTCTCGAGTCAAGGGTAGGCTCTGTCTCCTGTCTCGAGTCCAGAGAGGGCTCAGTCTCCTGTCCTGAGTCCAGAGAGGACTCCGTCTCCTGTCCAGAGTCCAGAGAGGGCTCAGTCTCCTGTCTTGAGTCCAGAGAGGGCTTCATCTCCTGTCTCCTGTCTCGAGTCCAGAGAGGGCTTCATCTCCTGTCTCCTGTCTCGAGTCCAGAGAGGGCTCAGTCTCCTGTCTCGAGTCCAGAGAGGGCTTAGTCTCCTGTCCCGAGTCCAGAGAGGGCTCCGTCTCTTGTCCCGAGTCCAGAGAGGACTCCGTCTCTTGTCCCGAGTCCAGAGAGGGCTCAGTCTCCTGTCCTGAGTTCAGAGAGGGCTCAGTCTCCTGTCTCAAGTCCAGAGAGGACTCCGTCTCCTGTCCCGAATCCAGAGAGGGCTCAGTCTCCTGTCTCGAGTCCAGAGAGGGCTCCGTCTCTTGACCCGAGTCCAGAGAGGACTCCATCTCCTGTCCCGAGTCCAGAGAGGGCTCAGTCTCCTGTCTCGAGCCCAGAGAGGGCTCTGTCTCTTGACCCAAGTGCAGAGAGGGCTCCGTCTCCTGTCCTGAGTCCAGAGAGGGCTCAGTCTCCTGTCTCACGTCCAGAGAGGGCTCCGTCTCCTGTCCCAAGTCCAGAGAGGACTCCGTCTCTTGTCCGGAGTCCAGAGAGGACTCCGTCTCTTGTCCCGAGTCCAGAGAGGACTCCGTCTCTTGTCCCGAGTCCAGAGAGGACTCCGTCTCTTGTCCCGAGTCCAGAGAGGACTCCGTCTCTTGTCCCGAGTCCAGAGAGGGCTCAGTCTCCTGTCCTGAGTCCAGAGAGGGCTCAGTCTCCTGTCTCAAGTCCAGAGAGGACTCCGTCTCCTGTCCCGAATCCAGAGAGGGCTCAGTCTCCTGTCTTGAGTCCAGAGAGGGCTCCGTCTCTTGACCCGAGTCCAGAGAGGACTCCATCTCCTGTCCTGAGTCCAGAGAGGGCTCAGTCTCCTGTCTCGAGTCCAGAGAGGGCTCTGTCTCTTGACCCAAGTCCAGAGAGGGCTCCGTCTCCTGTCCTGAGTCCAGAGAGGGCTCCGTCTCCTGTCCCAAGTCCAGAGAGGACTCCGTCTCCTGTCTTCCACATACAAAGACAACGAACAGGATCAACGAGAATGGGAGAACAGGACAGGACCACGGAACAACACCAAACTATCTGACGAACACAGGGTGGTTAGCAAGCCAATATGTAGACCGTATAATCAGGTGCAGCAGGTGATGGTGGTGATCTGATGTGCAGGTAATCAGAAACCACGCCTCCCACTTACACTCCACACACACACACACACAGACACAGACAGAATGAACCAATGAAATCATGAACCATGACACCATGTCCAAAAAGTCACGGTTGTGGTCCTCAAGAGGACGCTCACCCTGGCGAAGAAGAATTAGATTCACTCATGCTACATTAATTTGTGATCAGTCGATCTTTATCACCTATTGCTTGCAAATAATGGACAATGATTAATATTTCCATGATAATCAAATTAAGTAAAATGTAAAAAATTAGTAAATAAACAAGAAGGTAAATAAGTAAAAAGCAAACTTAAATTTAACATTTCTGTGAATTATTTGCTGATAGTATCTGGTGTAGTGTATGTTATGGCGAACCTAACAGCTGAACGTTTTAGGATCATATGCGAAAATTTAAATGCAATGCATTGACTGATGCAAAATTGTATGTTTTTTGTATATGCAGGGAAAACTGGCAGGTTTCTCCGTGCTCTTTGCTCTACTGGAGTGATATTTTTGGCATTGCAGTGTGGGATGCAAATCACCTTCTCATATATTCCCAAGGATGGTAAGATCTTATTTATGTAAGTATTATTGTTTAAAAGTAACTTTTCTAAGGTAAAAATTTAAAAGGATAGTTCACCCAAAAATGAAATTCTGTCATCATTTACTCACCCTCATGTTGTTCCAAACCTGTATGAGTTTCTTTGTTCTGCTGAACACAAAAGAAGATATATTGAAGAATGTTTGTAACCAAGCAGATAGAACAACCATTCACTAACATACTTTGCTAGTGAATGGTTGTTCTATCTGCTTGGTTACAAACATTCTTCAAAATATCTTCTTTTGTGTTCAGCAGAACAAAAACACTCATACAGGTTTGGAACAACATGAGGGTGAGTAAATGATGACAGAATTTTCATTTTAACTATCCCTTTAAGGTAATTGTGACAGTTCAAAATAATAAAGTCAAACTGTGAACAGACAAAAATTATTTTATTAAAAGTTATTTAACTATGTTATTTTAGTATTATTGATATATTATGGCTAGGGCTGTCACAATTAACGCGTTAATACCGCGTTAACGCAAATTCATTTTAACGGCACAAATTTTATTAATGCGCGATTAACGCAGCACACAATTTCTTTTTGATCCATGGCCCATAGTTGGAGAAATTGAGATCAGCCATAGACATAAAGGGAAACATTAATTAATCATTAATAGGGAAAGAAAATGATTAACATTAAGGGTGCTTTCACATCTCTAGTTCGGTTCATTTGGTCCGAACCAAGGGCAACCAATTATACATTGTTGCATTTTTCAGATTTTTTGGTTCCTTTTAACACCACACTGATTGCTTTGGTCCGAACCAGTTGAAACGAATAAAAACGCAGGCAGGTGACAACATCCACATCACTCATTGCCTAAACTGCTTTTCGATTGGTCAAAACGGTACGTGTGGGAAAATGGCAAAGCCAGCAAACTATAATAACCCTATGGAGAGATGACTGCAGGCTGGTTTTGTCCCTGGCCATAATCTACTACACTGTGTGTATTTACCACAGTATGCAAACAATACATTTCTATAATAAAGTGCAGATGTGACTTGAAACCAATGTTCTAATGCACTGCAGACGGCGAGCTCGCATCGCCCGTCACTTCAAGCGGAGGCGTCCATTAATTATTCTGAACTCTTACATGCTCATCTTCTGAAAATATTGGCAATGATCTATCAGGTAATAATGTCATGTACACAATGTCAGCGCAGCTAACTACGGCAGCTGGTTAAGTCCCAAAATGATTAGTACTCTTGCAGTTGGTTCTGTTCGAGGTTGTATCACGTTCTCACCACAAACGAACCGCTCCAGAGTTCATTTGAAAGCATACCGAGACCACCTCTTCAAGGAGGTCTCGGTATGCTTGTTTGGTCCGCTTTTGGTGCGCACCCGAGTGCGATTGCTGCTTTCAGACCTGACCAAACGAACCGCATCAAAGAGGGAAACCAATTCTAGTACGATTCAACCGAACTAAATGAGGCAGGTGTAAAAGCACCCTAACATTACTTTGAAACAAGTGTAATTATAGCCTACATAAGCTACCATATTTTCTGCTTAACTTTTATTAGACTCCAGGTCGAAAGAAAAGTGCATTTTTACACCGAGCAAATTCTCTGCAGTCCGAGCACGATGCACTGCAAGCTCACTCTTGCTCATGTCTGAGGTAAATCATTAACACCATCACCACTTACAGTACATGTGTTTTATTGAACTAAATACATTACAATTGGCTAAAACTAATACGCAGGTTACTTTTCTGAACAAGAGCGCTCCCAAGTCCGTGTTTCTTACACTGTTCGTGTGAATCGCACCACAATTCAGCGTGCACACACAAAATACTGGCAGTTCAACAGGGAACGCGCATATTTGTCCATACCCATGTTGATTAGAATGTTAAAAACTTGAAACATGTTATTTAAGGTACATTTAGAACTGATAAAAATGTACGATTAAATTGGGATTAATCGCGAGTTAACTCATGACAATATGGGATTAATCATGATTACATATTTGAATCGATTGACAGCCCTAGTTTTGGCACATTATATAAATTAAAGGTGCCCTAGAATGAAAAACTTAATTAACCTTGCCATAGTGAAATAATAAGAGTTCAGCACATGGCAGGCAGAACTGCGCAGCTGAATCATCAATTCAGCAGATAAACAAGCGTCACGCGTGGATAGCGAAAATGGCAGATCATGGACACATATGTCATGTTCCAGGCTGTGCAGGGGACGTGAGGACTTTTCTACTCTTCCCACAAATAAAAAATGTCAACAGTCATGGTTAAGGTTTATTATAATCGGATACCACAACAATTTAATTCAAGATCGTTTGTTTGTTCGGCCCATTTCAAGCAAGCTTCGCTCAGCGTCTTAAACTGAAGAAAGGGGCAATTACAACTATATTCCTGCAATTAGTAAGTTGAGATTTATCCACTTATTGACTGTTTAAACAATTTCTGATTAAACTGAAAGTTTCCTAAGCCCCTTTCACACTGCGATTCCGGCAAATACACGGATAATGCGACCCGGCATTTGTTCCCGGGCCGCTAGATTTGGCCGATTCTCACTGCCAGCGAAATACCGTAATATGTGCGCTTTCACACACAACCCGTAACGGCCCCGGGTCGAGTTGACACGTGACATCCTGATGTGACGTATAACGGCGAGCGATCTCAGCTTCAGCGCGGATAGTAAGGAGCTCCGTGGTCTCGACTTGTGTCCAGTTTGCGCTCATTTCTGCTTGTTTAATTTTAGTTTCTTTTGTATCCGAACACTCTCTGCGTTTAAAACACCGACGAGCTCTTCTAGCACTGCAGGGTCGTATTACTGAAAAAACAAGCTCTAGGAGTCGCACGATAACTATGTAACAGTTACACGTTGCGGCATTAGTTTTGGCTTTTGTTCACACAGCGCTCGTCCCGGGTCGAACACTGCAATGTTACTAGGTCCCTGACCCGGGTTCAATTCGGTAATCAATTCCGGGAATATTGCGGGTCCGACGTGCAGTGTGAAAGGGGCTTTAGAGAGACAGCATTTTCTAGATAACACAAGATGCTAGTACAGTAACAACAGGAAACTCCAAGTACCATACAAAACTAAATAGTGTGTCTAATAACAAAGGTTAATATTATTTTGTATAACAAAATATTACCGTAGACACGTATGTTGCTTACAGATCCTTCACTCAATCCTTCTAGCTAACGTCACCTTTTCCACCATATAAGGTAAAACGATGACAAGACTTCTATTCATTTAGTAAAAAAAAATATATTTATATTTTTGAGAACTGAAGTATGATGTTTTTGCATTTCAAAGTACATCACAGTCACTGCGTAGCCTACATTGTGACTAACGTTATATAGACATGCAATATCGCTGACGAAAAAAGAAGAGTCTAAAATGTAGTTAAAAAAATTATAACCACTGGCTTTGGTTTTGGTTTAGTCGGAGGGAAAGAAGAGCGTTCGTGTGTGCGGTTGTCAGATCAGTAATTTATATTTATAATTAATACTATCCGGCGTTTTACCTCAACATGTACAATCTGCCAACTGAGCTCTCTCTCTCTCGCGCAGATGATCTGAAAACACCAATAAACAAGTAGGCTACATTTTATCAATCTCCATTTGAGATGTTTTGCTTAAAGTGTCATTCAGTTGGTCTGTGTTCGTCAGGACTCACGAGCCACTTCGCTGAACAACTGAACTGCAGTGTGCTGTGAGCTGCTGAAATAAGCCAATCAGAGCAGAGCATTAATATTAATATTAAAATTAATATTAACATTAATATTCATGACTCTTCCAAATAAGTCAAAAACAGAGCATTACATCCTAGGGACAATTTATAGGGTTGTAAATGGACCTGTAAAACTGTATCTGGACAATGTTTGCCCTTAAATAAGCCACATACCCTCTATGTAGATATCAGAGAACAATTTAACATATTGTTTAAATCATTCTAGGGCACCTTTAATAGTCCATTCCTGCCATTCGGCTTGTCACTGGTCTCATGCAGTCAGAAGACGCTCCCTCTCTGTGACTGAGTTGAATGAGCATACTAAATTATTTAGATGATTGGCTGATTAAAATCCACTCAGAAAATGTGCTGAACAACCACAAATTCAAGTTTATAAACCACCTGCGGTGTATGGGCCTGTCAATCAATACGCAGAAGATGCATTTACATGTTGACTTCTTTTAATGAATTATTGTTATAAGTTAAAGGTAACTATTGATTACAAGGAATAAGTATCAGAGTACACATGTGTTGCATAATGTATTGAGAACACTGGATATTGGGCCTACTGTCAAATTTAGTAATGAGCGCAACTCGCATCTGACGTGCATCTGAGTGCCAGATAAACTACATGCTCTTATTTCAGGGACGCTGGTAATTTAGTGGATATTACAGCAAACAGTACTTCATACATTGTTTAACAGCATTCAGTTATAGAGGGCCACTTTATTATTTAAATGAACTGTGTGAATGTATTTAAAACTGTTATTTTCTTGCTTTGAGAAAGTACTGGTGAGAAAATAATGTTCTCACAGCTTTTTTATGTGAATGATTGGGTGTTGAGTTAACCATTTTAACTGATCTGACAAGTTCACTGTCCAGTTAACATTCTCAGGTCAATCAAAACAATTTTACCTTTTGCAATCTTAAAATGGTTCATTACTGGTGTAATGGTTCACTACGTTTTGTGGAGCATGACACACTCTGTGTGAACACAACAGTCATCCAATTGTGTTTGTGGTGTATGTTGGAGTTCAGTGTATGAATCCACCTTTAAATGCCTTACAATAAGCCGACAATTTGCAAGATATTTAGCAGAAATTAATCGTATTGTGTTATTGTGCTTGCTATGTTACACGTATCTGAATGATAATTTGTGATGTTCATGTCTTGATCCCGAAACATCAGCACGTGTTTGAAATAACATCCGACTTGGTAACTGCAACTCTGTAATTGGCCAAAATGTGCCGTTTGACTTATCTAAGACCCTCTACTCCTTTTTGTATGCTCTAAATTTCTGCATTTTCAGTATTGAAATTGGTGTTTTGGTGAAGCTGTATTTTTAAAAACTGGATATTTGCAGTCTTTCAGAAGAAATCAGCACAAAAATGTTGCTGTTTGATAATGTATGTCAAACATTTTTCAATTTTGTTAAATATCAAATGTCCGTGATTTGAGTTTTTTTTTTTTTTTAAATCGAATTGATATTTTGTTAAATGTCACGTCTATCTATAATTCAAATGCACATAATCATTTTGTCATAGTTCTGGCTCCACAGACACTCAGCTCCAGTTCCCACAGTAGCGTTCTGGTATCTGGCTTCTGGAGCCAGAATAACACACTTTCACACCTGTAGGTTTCTTTTCTTTTCTTTTCTTTTCTTACCATTTTGGAAGGTGAAATATTCACATACAGTATGTGGTTTACAGTATATCTAAGTGTTAACTAACAAATCAAAAAAAGTCCCTAATTATCTTCCTCTGAAATAGAAAAGGGCTTCAATATTCATTAGCTTTTTGAAGTTTTCTTTTTCGCCTAAATTATCCATGAATAACAATGTATGCTTTTTATTCTTCAGTGACTGGGCCTTGGGACAACATTTACTTTCACCTCGGCATTGTCAGGTATGAAATGTCTGAATTCTTTCAATTTCAGATCTCAATTTTATTTAATTAAGTATTAAGTCTGGTATCAAACACACTCCTAAACCTCCTAACTCCTAAACACACTCCTAAAGCCGAAGGGTGGGCCAACTCCCCATTGAACACTACGGATTAAGACTATTCCAGAGTTTAGGTGCTAAAAAGGAAAAGGATCGATTTAGATATTCTGAGTATTATCAACTGGCCAGAGTTTTGAGACCGCAATATAGACGTGATGGAGTATAATGCGTTAAGAGCTCGCTTAAGTACTGGGGAGCTAAACCATTTAGTGCTTTGTAAGTAATCAGGAAGATTTTAAAATGTATAAAAAATTTTATAGAGATCCAGTGTTGACAGAACCAGGCTAAAATGATCATACTTCATGGTTCTAGTAAGAACTCGTTTTGGACCAGCTGCAATTTTGGATTAGTAATTCCTTCTGAAGGATTTGGTAATACTTTTGCTATTAATAGTGGGTTACTATTACCTTATATTATACGATATGTATTACTCTCATTAATTATGATTATGTTGATAGTAGTAGTCCTCTGGGAGGTATGACAAAAAATTTAGCTAATAGTTAACTACCACATTCAACTGAGCGCTATTACTTATTAGTTAACAGTAGTTACTAGACTGTTAATAATGTGTAACTCATTTGTTGTGATTGATCAAATAAATAACCAACAGAGCATATAAACGATGATATGAGTGAGGTTTGTTTGACTCGGGAGACATAAAAGGTGCAGTGTCAGGGGTCAATCCGGCCTCCAGGACCAGTGTTTAGAAACTAGAGTAAAATTGTAATTTACGAATGAGTATAATAATCAATCATATATTACACCCCTGCCCATTTGAGACATAAAACACCTGTATTTAAACTCTTTCCAGGTTTAGCGATGTGGACACACTTAACATAATACGTCTGCTAATGCCAGATTTTGCTGTCTTCCTGTCTACACTGTTCATCATTCGCTGGTGTAAGGCCAAGAAGCCACATCACAGTGAAAACGACAGGCAGCTCTACGAGACTGAGGTAATGAGCAACAGGTCCTACTTTTGTAAAACGGTTCTGCAGGTCCCCCTATCTGTGAGTCAAAAACACACCTGGGCAGTTGATCAAGGACTCTCAAGGGATTACATGAAAATTAGGGTGTGTTCACACTTGCAGTTTGGTTTGCTTGGTCCAGAACAAAAATGCCTGCATCCAATGGTGTTTTGACTGGACAAAACTGAACAAAATTATAAACACAACACTTTTGTCTTTGCCCCCATTTTTCATGAGCTGAACTCACAGATCTAGGACTTTTTCTAGGTACATAAAAAGCCTATTTTTCTTAAATTTTGTTCACAAATCTGTCTAAATCTGTGTTAGTGAGCACTTCTCCTTTGCCGAGATAATTCATCCACCTCACAGGTGTGGCATATGAAGGTGCTGATTAGACAGGGCCACTCTAAAATGTGCACAGAAAAAGCCTTACGCCGGCTTCACACTGCACGCGTAAGCAGGGCGTAAGCAGCGCGTATTTTTTTCGGCGCTCATTTTAACAGATGAGTGCATTCACACCGGCAGCAGTGGCAGCGCAGCGGCGTGTAGCAGGAGCAGAGCAGAAGCGTCAGTGCCGCGATCGTTTCGGCGCCAGGTCTATTTTTGACGCGCTGCTCACGATGAATTAAAGCCACAGTACATTGTTCTGATCAAAATTAACCTGGTTAACATGAAAAATAACACATTTAACCATAAAATAATTTAGTGAAGTGTTCCGTGTGTTTCTCAGTCACCATATGACATACGGCACTGTGAGAGAAAAAAAAGTTCTACACGAAAACCGAAGTCTTTGCCTGAACTACAAAACTAATTTTAAATAATGTATGCCAGTTTATCTTAAATTAAATATGAATTAAATTATGTATATATTATAACTATATGCTGGCATAAAAACAGAAACGATAAACAAAAGCACGTGGTGTCACAGGCAGTGTTCTTCAGAGTGCACCTCGTGGAGGTTGAGAAGCTCACAGTTCTCTATGATCCACACAATTTGCTTTATAAAGACTTGCAAGTGAAGGAAAAAGCATGGGAGGAAGTTGGTGAGCGCGAGCGGCTCTTGGTGCTGATGGGAAGTCATTTTAAAGTGTTTTTGACAATCTTTCGCTGTCTCACGAACGAACAACTAAATATGGATAGGTAAATAGAATATACACACATGAATATAGCACACATACAGCATAGACATGTAGATAGAATATGATGTGCGTTATTTTGTCATTTAAAAAAAACATTTTAGATAATTTGCTCATTTAGCCTACAATATATCATTAAGAAGTTTCCTCTTCGTTATTACAGTCATTTATGAATGATCTTTAAGAGGTTTGTGATGGATAATGCATCTAAATTTGATGCCTATCCAATATTTCAAGACAATTTCCTGAAGTTTCTCTTTTTAGCAGTGTGCTTTTCATGGACATATAGTGCGATGGCCTTTCTTCTATTAAAAACTCGCACTAAACGAAATAAAAAAAACATCAGAAACAAGTGAAACGATTTTTTAAAATAAAATTAGCTTAATAAATCTTTGATTTATTTCCATTTCAAATACATTAAAGAGAAATGCAAACTTATCCATTATAGAGTACTCTGTACACAACTGCGCCGCGTGACAACTGCGCAAGACAAACGCTGCCTGTGTGAAAGGAAAAAGTGTGTGCTGCTCCTGCTTTACACACGCGCTGCTTCGGCGCTGCCTACGCCCTGCTTGCGCGTGCAGTGTGAAGCCGGCGTTAGATCTTTGAGTTCAGCTTATGAAAAATGGGGGCAAAAACATTGTGTTGGGTTTATACTTCTGTTCAGTATATTGCCTTACATTTTTAGTATTGGCTGCTTTTTTCCTGTTTCCTTATTTGACAGGATTCAGAAGAAGAGATTTCAGACTCAGAATATGAAGGGGAGTGTGGGACGTCTGAGGGTTCCTCCTTTGACACTTCCGTTCAGAGCCACAGCTTTCCTGCCTCCTCTCCCGAAGTTCTGCAGAAACTCATCATATTTATGTCTGGTCTGCGACTCATCATGTCTTCTGTAATAAACACTGCTGGAAAAGTTTTGGTCACTGTTCTGTTAGGGTTGGCAGGTAATGCATACATATATGAACATGTGCATGCATTCTGGAAAACGATCTATAGATTGAGTCACTGATGTTACATGTTTTGACAGGTATAACGTTTCCCTCCCTGACGTCAGCACTGTATTTCATGGTGTTTCTTGGCCTTGTGTGGTGTTGGGTGTTGGACTGCACTATCTCTCTGCTGCACTTCAGCTCTCTGTGTGTAATGATGACCATCTTCAGTGGAGGACACATCCTTATCATCTACCTCTACCAGCTGCCTCTCTTCCAACAGTTCATTCCTCCACAGGATGACTTTGCCAGGTGCCATTCAAATCTCTACTAAGTTAACCAAAAGCATTCAGTAAAAACCACTGTTATTCACATCAAGCATGCTGTGCAAATATGTTTTGCCATAAGGAAGCATAAGTCACAGTACACACATGATATTCAGAGGTGTTTGAATGTTACAATTATCAGAGTGGTCAATTCCTTGTTTCTTTCTATTGTACCAAACTACTTTTAATAGCTTTCTCTTTCAGAAAAGCTTATGATCTTTATCGTCTTGTTAAATTGTCCAAAGATTCAAAACTGGTTCAAAAGAAGGAGAAAGAAGTAGGCCTAGTATGGTGTGCTTTTTCTTAGCGACCATTTCCATAATGACTTGTCGATTCGTCACTCTTTTGCGAATGTCTTCTGTGTTCAATATAAACATACTCTGGGCTGACTGAACACACTCATGAATGTATTTTTAACCTTGAGTAAGCAAGGTTTGGTTTAATCAACCAAAAAAGAGTTCAGGCTATGTTTGACTGTAAGAGAACCTTGCTTTCTGGAATACCCCCCGGAATCTCCAGATCAAAACACAGCCGAAGAAGAAGCAGAAACAAGTGATAGCATATGTAAGAAGATGCATATGTAAAATAACGCAATCATCAACATTAAACTGCATATGAATCCAAACTGCCTAATGTTACTGAATGAAATGTTGACCCAGGAGTCGGCATGTGGTAGCCTGTGATGGTACAGCACCTTACTAAAACACTTTCAGCATCTGTTATGCAGCTGATATCTAATATCTATGTCTGTTTACCAGGTTGTTTGGTTTGACAGCGCTCGTCCAGACTAACATGTCAGAACCGTATACCCTGGCTCGGCATGAAGATGGTAGCTGGCCTGCAATAATGAACCCGCTAATGCTCCTCCTGCTGTATTTTTCAGTCATGAGTCTACTACACAAGTGGACTCAATCTATTGACGAGGTACTGTAATGCACTTCACACATGCATAAACATGAGCCTACACAAAAAGAAAAAAGTTATTTTTATATATCGTTAGCATCATAGCATAATTGCCCAGATCATATTGGACAAAAAATTACTTAGGCAATTATGCTATGAGGCTAACGATATGGCAGGGTGTCCAAATCTGCTTCTGGGGGGCTACTTTCATCTTCTGCAGAATTTAACATCAGATAAATGCATACGAGAGGCTGACATTTTTTGGGAATCCCGGGGCAAACAAAATCACTATCAATCACGTGATCGGGACGGGAGAGAACATTATTAGTGGGCTGGACAGGGAATTGTAATAACCCTATGATACCAACTATATACACAAATATACCATATATATAAATTAACTATACGTTTTCATTTTCAACTTGATTCTTTTTACCCTGGCTCTTTATGCTCTCCTGTTTGCTTTGGTGTGTCTGGTTAAGGGAGTGACGGGCTCCACACCCGTAACAGTTAGTGGCGATAATGCAAGTTGTGTGTTAGTATGCCAATGCCAACTACTGATAATATAATCGAAGGAGGCTTCCCCATGCACTTTGTAGCTGTGAAAATCATAATACAAATGGAGTCAGACATGAAGGCTGCAACGACTTCTGTCGGAAAATGATACCTCAATAGTGCTCAAAAGTAACCAAAAAGATGGCATGAAAATGCCATTCACCAGCTGCAAGACATTTACTGTGCATGCATGCCCGTGTCTGTGTGTGTTTGCATAGAGGATTTACATGGAGTTTTATATGTGTGCATTGTTTAAGCTGGTTATCAGTTTAAACTAAGTGTGTCACGCTTGCAACAAAGGAAAACTGGTGTGAGGATTCAAGTGCAAAAAGGGGATGTTTATTAAAAACTAAAACAAACTCAAAACAAAAACCCACGAGGGGAAAAACCCCCACATAATCAGAATAACATACAAACTAATAAACCACCAGAGATCACGGGGAACCGGGAGATGTAGAAAATACAGAGATCCGACAAAGACTGACAAACACAAATTGCTTATAAAAGGGGACAAATCAAGAAGGGAATGAATTTGTTACTGTAACTGACAGATTCCGGCCCAAAAAAAACACCACCCAATGAGAGTCATTCTTCTGGGATTGGGATGGATTTTCCGCCAGTGTTTGGGATGGGACGGGAAAGGTTTGAAAGTCCACTCCTGTTTCACCCTCTAATGCATACGCCATATATGACCACTCCTCCTTATTCGTTGTAATCCCTCCTTGTAGTTACAGGACTAAACAGATGCCGCTAAGATTCTCACACTGATGACACAGCTGTCAGGAGAATTTATCTCCAGCCTTAATTAAACATACCAAGACCAATATGTTTTCTGTAATCTTTTTATTGTGTTTTAGGTAGACAATTTTAAGATCTGTCCAGGGACAACAGATGAAAAATAGCCTTTTGGCTAATTCTGGTGCATTTACAGTAATGTCGATTAATGTACACTGTCCCTGTCAAATAAACAAATAAAATAAAATAAAAAATGTATGAAATGGATGTGTTGTAGTTTACATCAGCTTTAAAAACTCCAAACATGGTTATGAATAGATTTGGACGGATACTTGTGGCCTCTATTTTTTTTTAGTCACCATTGTTGCATCTAAAAGGAATTTTTATGGTGGTTTGGTTATAAACCTCAGGGATTTACCCATCTCAAGAAACTGCCTGTGGAACAATAAGTCTTGCCACCGTTAAGGTGTCTGTCAGTTGTCCTTGCATCTTTATCCGATAGTTTTGGACAGTCCAATCAAAATGAAGCAAACCTTTCTCCACTGTTGCAGTCAGAGAGGAAGTCCCACCATAAAGCTGGGCTCTAGAATTTTATCTTCATTTTATATGCAGTTTTGTATGTTTTGTAACCTGAAATATGCCATTCTTAGGAATATGTTGAAAACTATGCAGAAGACTCCAGCATCCAAACAAGCTTCTCAAAAATGCACCATTTCCCCCCTGAAAGAAAGGAGGTAAGATATAATGTATCAATAGAAATAAAAATGCATGTAGATAAAATTGCTCTCATGAATGCTGTGTAAATAGTATTTGAGCACACACAGCAAAATGCGCACTTGCCAATATATTCACAGGACAGGCTCCAGGAGCAGTGATGATCACAAGGAATAGACCCATTTTTTACATGGTTAATAAAGCAGGGAAGCCTCTCTCATGCCTTTGTGATTCCCTTGTAGATACCCTTTTAGATTCCCACATGGCAGTCAGTGATGATATATCTGCTTTTGGAGTCTTGAGATGAAACCAGACGATGACTTGGCTTGACTAAACTGTGAGATTGACACTCTCTGAAAGAAAGCTGATACAAACAAAGCTTGGGAAACATTGGGTCTATAAATACACAATAACTAATAGACAAATAAGAAACAGCTGAAAATAACCAAGGGGACTTTAATCAAGAAAAATAAAAATGGACTACAAACATTGCACAGGTAACAGGCTTTGAACAACTTAAAATACAATCTTAATGACTACACAATTATATCTTAAAAACAGACATGGGTGTTGAATGGTATTTATATTTATTTGCACCATGTTCATTTAGCATTAAATTGACCCTATTTTAGGCTCTAGGATGATTGGTCTTTTGGTGTCGACCTTCAGGTTTGGCATTGAACTATCTGAAAGATGCAGTCTGCTCTACTTTTCTTTCCATCCTTATCACTGGCATGGAGACCAACAAATCATCTTTGGCAAGGTCACCACTTTAGCCAAATGCTCACCTGGCCATCTGATAGGATATAAATAAATTAGATTAGAAGTCATTCAGAGTTATATACTGTGCCTATGCTAATGTAATGACAATCTTAATTCTTACACTTCAATGTAATTCTAATCTCTTTTTTATTTAATAAACCTGTCCCATTTTCTGGACCCAGACATGTATGTGCCATAGGGAAGAAATATTACTCCAATATCAGAGTGTGGAATCCCTGACCTTCCATAATGCCTTATATTACATGATTGATAAATGCCCTTTTATCTTACCTTAGGTCTTGGTTTATGCTAACACACCACACATCAGTTTCATTGTTGTTTTGGATCCGCCTAGCTGTAAACCAAAAGGAATACATACATTTGAAAAACAGATGTACTTGAAAAGATTTTTTTAATGACATTTACACATTGAGGGACTTGCCGTTTACGTACATTGTTTTGTACCTGTAACATGTGATCCACTGGAGAGGTGAGGTTCAGAACCCAAGTGCAGTTTAATTAATATAACTCAAAACATAAAACAAAGACTTGGCAAAGAACATAAAACTTGGCTTGACTTGACATAAACTTGACTATACAAAACACTCACCAACAGCGGGTTACAATATCAATGAGCAGAACACATGAGGGAATGGAATCATATGACAATAGACCACATGACAAAACCAGGAAGTGCATGACAAAGCGTGACAGTGAACATGAAACCTTAAAACATGAAACATGAAACCTACACCAAAACACTTTGTGACAGTACCCTTCTCTGTTTGTCAATCAGACTTCTTGTCGAAACCAAACTTGAAGATTTCATTAAAATTATACACTATTTAACTATATCAATTTTTCCAGTTTACGTTAAGAATGATTTTTAGTCTTCCCTAATTTTAAATTTTAGAAAGTGTCCATGCTCAATTAATCTAAAAAGTGAATGTGACCAAACTATATTTGCAGTGCTACATGGGATATAAATTCAGTATGGATGAAAATGTCCAGAATGTCTTGCTTTAAACTCAAAGCAGTTGTGCCACTTTGTGTGTTATTGTTGCCATTTTTAGGATATGGTGTTGGTGTGGAAGAGGACGTGGCAAGATCAAGAAAGTTCTGGAGTGAATTCCCTGATTCTGGAGGACGACTTCCCAAACTGCTTTGATTTGTCTCCATACACACAGAATATCTCTTATTCTACATCAAAAAGTAATTAAATATAGAAAGTCTAAATGAATCTTGTGTACATTGTGCCCAAATACAAATACAGGGTCCGCTATGACTAAAAGCCCTTAAAACCAGTGTATAGAGGAGGGGGATGATGGCGAGTGCAGACATAGCTAGATATAGTTTTGTCATTGCAGTCTCAGATATACATATACAGGTATAATACAGGTAATGGCTTGCAAATGGCAAAATACATTATATACTGAATGATTTACACTGTCACTCTGTTCACATCAATTTATTAAGGTTATTTTGTTCACATTTAAGAATCTGTGTGTGATTGTGTGTTTAATGTATGCACAGAATATACTGTGGAGAATGAAAGCTGCATCGGAGGCAATGACCCGTTGAATGACGTGGACCCTCTATCTTCCACTGTTCGGCCTGGACCCAGCGCTGCGATCCTGCTCGGACAGTTCATCATGAAACAGAGCTATATAGTTGCTCTCATCATCGCTATGGTAATGCAGTGTTTGTGGGCAAAATGACCCTAGTATTTATTGCTTTAGTATAATTATTCTTTTTTCTTTTGATATGTTTTTATTTATAAAGGAATATATTTCTTGCACTTCTGAATAAGCTAAAAAAAAAAAAAACCACCTTTGGTTGCAATGCAGTGCAGTCATTGCTTAGCCTGACAAGGCAGACCCACATCAAGATGTTTGGTCTGGAAACTCACCATTGACAGCTCAATCTGAGCGGCGGATAAACGGTTGTCTTTCAAACTCCCTCTGCACGCGATAGGATAGCGCTACACCAACCAGAGCAACGAAGGTGAAGCAGAGCTTGTTGATAGATTAAACATTCGCCGTATCCGGTCGGCTAAACTCCGAACACATCTTCCCTTTTTAAGAATGACTTCAGTGCCGTTCTTTGTTCTTTTCTCAGAGAAAAGCTTAACTCCAAGTCTTCCAGAGTCGCGGTCAAAGCTGATTCGAAAGACCGCCGCCGTTCGCCAGTTTCTGTGTTTACTAGAAGCACGCAAACGCAACTCGGCCGTCGTCATTATGGCCCCGCCCACCGACTCTATACACGATGTGATTGGCCCGGCAAGAGTTAGGTGATTACAGCTCAGACGGCTATTGAGAGTTGCTAGACGACACTCGCGGCAGATTAGATTTGCTGCCGCTAGGGTGCGTCTAGATTTCTAGGCTAGTCATTGCTGGTTTTTAGCCAGCTAAAAATGCCAGACACTCTTCTGACGACGGCCAGCTGGTGGTGCTTGAGAGCACTTTGGAGGCACAGCGTTTTTCGCATCTTAGATGCTTTGGTTGCTATGATTTGGCATATCCATGACATTAATGTGCTACTAGAATCTAAGTTTGAATAATATTAAAGAAAATAAAAATGCAGTAATGCAGCAGTTGTATCTTCTCCAAGGAGGATGGTTGGTCATTATAGTATTTGTCCCACCCCTTCTCTGCTGTGATTGGATGGCTGGGTAAAAAGTGACAGTGATGAGTGCTTTTTACCCAAAGTCAAACAGTTTTCAACTTTCGACTACAAAAACAAAAACAGTGAAAACTAACTTGACAAATATTATTATTGGACATATTGATATCAAAATGCAATCTCGTCAGTTTGCCTAAAATTATTTTATGCACCATTTACTTGTGGTGGGGAGCAAGTAAGTTTCCCTTGTACCAATTAACATTTTGTAAATGTCATGAATCCGTAAATTTACATCAGAACGACTTTATGAATGATTTACACAAACAATGGTTCATGTTTCATGATTAAGGCCCATTGTGTGAACTTCCTAAAACTGGAAGATACCAGTGTCGAGCCTTGTTCCTTGAATATCTTCTTCTGGATAGGGCTCGTCCAGTTACATGCTTGTTTTTCTTTATATGTGTGCAGGTATGGAGCATCAGCTATACCTCATGGCTTACACTAATGTTACTGGTGTGGTCGTGTGTGATCTGGATGTTGAAGGATCGGCGGCGGTTCGCTATGCTTAGTGCTCCATTTCTTGCGGTCTATGGGACATTGCTGCTAGTGATTTCGTTCATCAGTCAACTACATCTTAACCACATTGACATTTTCCCTGCTTTACCGAGGGTTGTCTTGATTGACTTTGACATCTATGGTTATCCAGTCCCCTGTGTGCACCTTGCTGCAAAGGTATGTCATCTAAATCTTGTGATAGACCTTAACAAAGTCTCAGTGCAGAGCTGCATGATTAAATGGAATGGTAAATGGACTGCATTTATATAGCGCTTTTATCCAAAGCGCTTTACATTTTTGCCTCACATTCACCCATTCATACACCGACGGCGATGTCGGCCATGTAAGGCGCCATCCAGCTCGTCGGGAGCAGCTGGGGTTAGGTGTCTTGCTCATGGACACTTGGTCAGGTACAAACCTTCTGGTTTGTAGACAACCTACATGAACCACTGAGCCACTGCCGCCCACGATTAATTGTTAAAGGACAAACATCGTTGTGTTATTGTTCTTGAATGAATAACAGTTTAGCTGCGTCACCGCTTCGAGAGTGAGAGCAGTTGTCATGTATATGAGTGTGATAGCTTGGCTTTCCACAGGCTAGAGAGCCAGCACAGAGCAAGGACTTACATCACTGTATACGTCATCATACGCTGCCTCGCTAGCATTGCTAAAACACTAGCGAGGCAGCGGGAAATACAAACACACCAGGCTTGTTTGAGATGCATCAGCGCTGTGCAGACCGATCCGCGTATGATATCAAAATACCGCGTGAGTGATTCAAGAGTCTTTTGCTCTCGCTGTACTTTGATGTCATGTGGTGATCGGTCTGCACAGCGCCGATGCCTCTCGAACGAGCCTTCCATCAACAATGGCTCATGGCTTTATGATCCTACATCGGCATCAAAATACCGCGAATCCAACACATTCCAATCCAATAAAGCTCTCCATGATTTGTATAGACAGCAATTATAATCGGGCAGCTGTTAGTTTGATTAGCTGCTATTTAAAAAATGGCGGTCACAAGTTTGTATTGGTCTTGTTGTTCACGGTAGCCCCGCCTCCGGCCGCTGACGCAAGCGGTTCTTACTTCTAGCCCAGCAATGTTTTGGTGCTACTTAAGAAGCACCAACTAGTTTTGAAACTAGGCTCTGGCTCTGGCTCCGAACCAGCACCAGCACTGCCTTGGTGGAAAAGGGGTATGTGTGAGATGAGCTCGGGGAAAGGGTGATGGGAAATGTTGTCCAGCAAGATTAGTACTCATGTGAGGGAGCCCTCTGGGGGCGATCGGAGGGAGCCACAGAGGCCTAGTTTGTGACAATAGTGCTACTTTTTATATGTTGAATTCATGATTATAAGAAAGACACTTCAGAGAGTGATGTCACATCAGAACCGTTGCAGTGTCCGAAGAAGTTTTGCATCTTTAGAGTCTAGTGTGTCTGCAGTATTACTTTGCATCCTCCATCTCTCTCTCCTCAGTTGGACTTTTACAGCACAAGGATACGCCTTCCAGAAGGGGGCAAACTGTCATGTATAGAGGTTGACCGATTCATTGGATATGCCGATTAATCGGCACCCATAGCTGATTGGTGGAACAATCGGTTATCGTCAAAAATCAATACCGATAGTTTTTCCGGTTTGCGTCCATTGCGGAGCGGCTGAGAAGGGTGCTCTCATTACACAGTAGCCTACGAGAGGTCTGAGAAGGGTCGGCTGGCATTATATAGCGCGAGAGCGGCCTCTCGAGGCCAAATAAAAAACTATCACTGTTTACATTAACACGTGAGGAGAGGACACGTGAGGCTGCGCGCTTCACAGCACACGCTGCACAGAGCGCGCTGACACGTCTGACGCGCGTTTAAAACAGCGAAAGGGAAACGGTATGAATACAGAACACTTCAGTACATGTTGCCAAATATATATAATATATCACTATAAAGTATTTTTTTGGTGACTGGATGCTTTAGCAGCATGTATGTACTTTACTTTGTCGTCGAGGCTGAGAGGACGCTAACATTAGCAGTAACATTTACCTCAAGCAGTTAAAGCAATGCAACAACTTACTAGGTGATGTAAGAAACCAAACTGTACGGTCATGCATCCGACAGAAATATAAACACATCAGAAACACATTCGATTTCAATACATATTTTGTTATTTTGATAAGAAAACCGTCAAGTTTTCTAAAAAAGCAAACTGTTTGGATTTATATGAAATAACACTTAATATAATACAGTAATGCATTATAATCCATTATATCCAATATTGCATTTGTAACATTAAGTAAGGTTAATAAATGCTGTAGAAGTATTATTCATTGTTAGTTTTATTTGTTAACCTTTTTTATGCACTATGAACTAACATGAATAATTAAGATAAAATGTATACTGCATATCATTCATGTAAGCTAGCTAAATAAGCTAATAAATCCTGGTTAACAAATAGGACTTGCAGTCTGTTACCTGACATTCACTTACATGTTTCTAGGTTATAGCTAAAGAAACATTTATTTGTAATATTTTAATGTTTTATTTTTTTTCTGTAGATTTTTTTCTGTTAGAACTTGTCATTTAGAATTTAGAATTGCATATGTAAATATGATTAATTTGTTATTATTATTATTATTTTAATCTAGTATCTTTTTAAAAACTATCGGTCGATTAATCGGTTATCGGCAAACGTGGTCAAACCTAGCTATCGGTATCAGTAAAATCCACTATCGGTCGACCCTTTAGTAATGTATATAGTGTGTATGTAGTATAAGAACATTAATTGTGACTGGATGATTGACAGGCAGGTTTATGATGAAAAAATGCACGTAACTCAATATTTTAAGATGCAATTTTATGACGTTGTAGTATGATTTCAAAAATGCATACTCTGGATTTTCAATTTCACCACAATCTTGCAGCTCTAGGTGTTTTCACGGGTTCTTCTTTATTTGAACAGACGTTTGTTAGCTATCAACGTATAGTCTAATAAGTAGACCTTAGGTAGTCCTCGACCTGAGCTGGGCTGAAAAACTGTTTTACATCAATTAAAGTCTTCATATTTTCACTTCATGTTCTTCTTCAACTTTGTTTGATATTGTGTTTTAATTAGATACATAATAGACCTATTCCAGACCTAAAATCTAATGATTTCTCTGCAGGTTTCTTTTACTTTTAGCTTCTGGATTTTACTTAGGCAACGGCTGAAAGAAAAAAACGAGGAGCGGGAGAGAACGGATGATTTAATGGAAGTCAAAGTTCAAGCATGTATGGATATCATTTTGATCTTTTGATTCAAAAATGTTTTAACAGAATCTGTGCATGATATACAAAAAAACATGGTGTGATTGTTCTTTGTCTGCTATATATCAGATTAATTTAAAACATTAGTTCACCCAAAAATGAAAACTGTCCTCATTTACTCACCCTCAAGTTGTTCCAAACCTGTATACATTTCTTTGTTCTGCTGAACATAAAGGAAAGGTATTTGGAAGAATGTTTGTAACCAAGCAGATCTCAGTCCCCTTTGACTATCAAAGTATTTTCCCCCTACTATTCAATTAGGGCTATTAAGTGGCTTTTATCATCGTGCCTTAGACAGAAAAAAAAACATTACTGGAGTGCATATTGAAACAAATCAATGGCACTGAAATATTTTAACAATAGTTAACGTTGAAACAGCTCAAACTGGCATTTTAGTCTGGGACTAGATTAAGCCTCGTCTGTGAAACCGGGGATGATTATAATGTCTTAAATATTTAAATACCTTTTGCTTTCCTGAAGGTTTAGAATCAGCGTGGAAGTCTCATCTAGTTCCTTAATGTTTGTTTGAGGATATAATATCTCACTTGCAGTATTAATATATCATGGAAATGTATGTGTGTGTGTGTGTGTGTGTGTGTGTGTGTGTGTGTTTATTACAGGTGACAACAACAATCATAACTCTCAAATGATGGCTGTGTTGGGAGCATTAGTCAAAGGCATTTTGGTGAAGTACTGGATCTTCTGCTGTTGCTTCATGTTCTTCTTTGTCAGTTTCTCTGACAAAGTGGCAGTCTACAAAATTCTCTATATCTGCCTATTCCTTTTCGGTGTGGTTCTGTACGAGGTGAGTTAACACCATACGTCAACCTTTTTAGAGCCAGAGATTCTGATCTATTTTATAACCAACCTCTAAAATAAAATAAAAAAGCTTGTTTTTTATTGATACTTTAATTTAACTGTCCTTAATTAAATTAGTTTCTAATAACAATATATATATATATATATATATATATATATATATATTGCAGGAGGTTAGTCACGTGCATAAAATAGGCCCCAACATCTGTATTTAAGAGCTTTCTGCACAAGCTTTCCTTCACAGCCTTTCGTCACTCTTATCAAACACACTCTCTGCCGTACTCTCGCCCAATCCTCGAGCAATGCCAAGCGTGTCATTCTCAAAACCAGTTCACTGTATATAATGAAATATATTTAAGATATAAAATATATTTAAATTGTATTATTTAGTAACTGTATTGCATAATTTTGTATAAAAAATAATATAATTGTGTTGAGATGATACACAACTTCTTTACACGATTGTAACTGTTCTTTCAGGTGTTCCTACATTTTTTTTGTAAATTAGAAAACAGTTTAGTACTAAAGATATTGGTAAATCATGATATGTTTATGAAAACGTTCATATGCAGATTTCACGCACAAATGTGTTGCTTAGAGGAATGAGACCCAATGCTCTTTCAAGCTCGACACCTTCAGCCACTTCCTTGAGGGAAAGTATCTTTGACGCTACAAACCTGTTTGAGATTGAATTATAGAATTATTGAAAAAGAAAGTAAAACATTTAAAGAATAAAAAAACTGATTCCCATGTAAACAGTGTAGTCAAATGTAGGTCTCCCTTCCCTCTCCCTTGCCACATCACGTCCTGTTTAAGATGGCTACCTACAGGAAATCCTGCAAATGGGTGCAATTCCTCTCTTTACCACAGGAGAGTACAGAAATATAGTAGCATATAGGAAATGACAACGAAACGAGGCCGTTCCATTACAGAAGTTGCTAGTAGACGCTGTAGGACCCATACGGTTATTAAGCCTTATGGGTCCTACAGCGTCTACTAGCAACTTCTGTAATGGAACGGCCTCTTTTCGTCATCCAATCATTATCAGATGCATTTCATTTTACTTGGAAAGTCACTTTACCTAAATAAAATGGGTAACTGATGTAACTGTTTTGTCCAGGTGCATTATCAAGTATGGAGACGTGTGTTGAAGTATTTCTGGGCGGTTGTGGTTGGATACTCTATGCTGGTGTTGATCCTGATATACATATACCAGTTTAAAAGTGTCTGTAACCTGTTCCAACATATTTTAGGCATAACAGAGGAAAGGTAAGGGCTGCCATTTAGATTATAAAATACTTTCTTATTTTCTTTGATTGGCATTTTTGCCTCAAGGCCTTGTTAATGTTCATTAATGATTCAGAGTTTGCTGATAGCATGTACATACGATTATAAGACTGCTTTTACACATGGAATCTGTGTGTTCAATCCATCAGGTTACGAGACCTTGGGCTAGAGCAGTTTGACACCGTTGAACTATTTGCACGAATCTTACGGCCAGCCTTCTTCCTTCTGGCCTGCATCCTTCAGCTGCATTATTTCAACTGTGACTTCCTCTCTTTAACCGATCTTCAGACCATTTCGACTAGGAACAGAACAGATAGGTTTGTCAAAACACGCAGACACACGTTGCACCTTTGTCTATTGGACTCAGTAAAGCAATTGTGAGAGAATTTAATAAACTAAGTCTAAAGTAAACTACAAATCTAACACCATCAGAAAAGAAACTCTACACAGACCCCTGCTTACACTGCAAAAAAGGCTTTTTTTATTTAGTATTTTTGTCTGGTTTCTAGTCCAAACATCTAAAAATTCTTAAAACAAGAAGTATTTACTAGACAAGCAAAAATAATTGTCTTGTTTTGGGAAAAAATAACTCAAAATGAGAAGAGTTTTTGCTTAAAATAAGATAAATAATCTGCCAATGGGGTGAGAAAAATAATCTTAATTCAAACAGAAAACAAGATTATTTTTCTTACACCACTGGCAGATTATTTTGCTTAATTTAAGCAAAAACTCTCTTCATTTTGAGTAACTTTTTCCCAAAACAAGACAATGGTTTTTACTTGTCTAGTACATTTTTCTTCATGTAAGAATTTTGAGTAGAAACGAGACAAAAATACTAAGTAAGAAAGGCATTTTTGCAGTGTATTCAAGCTCTTCTTTTAATTGTATCTTAGCACCCATACACCTATACACCCTCTTATTGCTAAAGCTCACTCATCTGCCTTTTACATGGCTTTAAAAAAAAAAAAATCTTTATGAATAATTTTGATAATAAAACAAGATGAATTGCACATTATTTAACATTGCACAAGACTAGTTTTCAGGAAGAAAGTGTATATGTATCATTCATTTTAGTGTATTTTGCATTACTTGTTGAAACTGCCAGTTTAGTAACACAGATACACGTTTATTAATGATACCTTCTTTGAAGAAAAAAATATTAATATATTGAGATATGATTTCAGGGAAGAGGATCTGAAGGAAACGCTGAAGGGGATTTTTGATATGTGAGTATTTCACCTCTTGCAGCGGCTTTAAATTGTTTTCTTGTTTTACTTTATTAAATACATTTAAACTAAATCAGCACATTAAATTGACAGCTCTAATGTCTAGTTTGTTTTTCTTAATCATAATTGTATCCTTTCAGCCCAGATGACTGGTGACTTTATTCATTTATTTAATATAATCTGCATTTTCTTGATCCTGAAGTTCCTCCTCCTTCTTCTCTAAACCTTCATATTTTGTGCGTTATAAAAACTCTTTTAATAAACTGACTTTCTTTTTCTATTCTTTTTTTAATTTACTGCAGGATAGGGAAAAACACTGAGAAACTGACAAACTGGTGAGTGAGTTTATTAGAGAGCTATTTAAGTCACAGAACTGAATGATACTTTAAAGCCATTTGCAGCATATTAAAGGTTTAATGTGTAGCCTGGAGTTCATTGCATTGCTCAAGGGCACAGTGGTTATAGTAAATGTGCAATCTCTAGATTAACACCAACCCCACACATCTTATTGGTTAAAAGAGACAAAAAAGATAGACAGATGTACGTTTTTCTATAAATTGAAAATAATCTGAATGTACAGTGATGTAAGATTTCAGCTATTAATTATAGTATTATTTTGGTCCATGTGCTGAGTGTGATCAGTAAACTGACTACAGATCACAGAAATGCTACCTGTTATCTCTCTCTTCACCCTTATTTTTTCTGTTGAATAAGATGCTTTGAAATATGTTAGAACACTGTTCTGTCCATCATTTATTGTTGTTCTAAAATGTTTTGACCCAAGTCCACTTTTCCATTGAACAACAGTAAATGTGGTTGGAAAAACAGCAGATGGCGCTATTATTACACATATTTTGTGTGGGCCCAGTTAATAAAGAAGGCAGCTACATTTAATTGAAGAACATTGATTTAAAATCACAACACATCTCACTGGTGAGGTTTACATGATGCTGTGTGTTCTTTCTCCATTATAGGCTGAAGGAAGCGCAACTTCGTGGAAAATGTGATGATCAAATAAATATTTTGTCCTCCTCCTTGGACAAAAATCATGAAATAGAATTAGAAGATGATGGTAAATACAATTCCTACCTGAACAATTTGGTTTTAAAAGCCCCACACAAATTCAACATGTTCTGTGTGAGAGAGCCATTATTTACAGGAAATTCTCCAACAACACTTAAAAAAGTTGCTTCTACATTTTAAGTAGCTTCAGATGTACACATGAAATTACTGAAGCCATTAAGCCCAGCATTCGTAGACAAAGAATGAACAGGACAATGTTCTGTCTGAAAACGGGAGAGACACTGAGTGAAGGACGTGATCATCCCCTCTGCCAGAGAGAACCGATAAGAGAGGGAGTTTATACTGAGCTCTAGATACGCTGTGTACTGTGCTAGCTCTAAGCTGCTCTTTTTCCTGTTTTTTCTGAGTCCTAAGTTGCCGAGATGAATTATCACATGTCAGCATCTCTGATTGCTTGCTCTTTCAACGAGACACATATCCGATAATCGTCTATGTACTGTATGACGATATTCTTATCCCTTTGTTTCTCAATGGAAATAGCACTGCTTCCACACATTTGCTGAAAAGTATTGGCGCTAAGGACAGAACAATTGGAATGGTTTGAATCTCATAAGCAGCGCCTCGGTATGCAAACCTGAGATATTTTCTGTGAGACGGGTAAACGTCTATGTGAAAATACGCATCTGACAGATCAATCGTCACAAACCAATCGTTCTAGTGGATGGAGCGAGAAAGCAGTTTTTGCGTCTAAAATTGGACACAGAGATGAACTCCCTTTCTTTGGAAGTAACTGGAGTAAAAAATGGAGTCTTTGGCACCACTCTGACAGCTCGTTTGTCTAAAATAGTGTCTATCTCTGCCACCAGGACGCAAGTGGATTGTCCCTGCCGGCCTGGCTGAGAGGGTGGAAGCGGTGTTTGCTTGCGTGTTAAACAGAGGTTAAACGCTTCATCCTCTTGTTTCCTGAGGATGCTGGTTTCCCTTATTTTCTCAAGAGCTGGTCCGAACAGGCCCTTAGTTTGGTTGAATGCTGCGTCCATCATCTCTGATTTCTGAGCATTGCTCAATCCTGACAAGTTTAGCCATAATGCTCTCTCACCTGACATGGCCAGGCCCATCACACGGCCACAACCCTGAACCGCACCTCGGGAAGACCGGAGAATTACATTGCTCACCACACATATCTCATCCCAGAGTGCTGGGTTCGGCACTCCTGTATCCAGCTGTCACCCCATCTCCTATATAATCTTTGCCTGGTACGCTGACAGTAAAGTCACCACGTTCAGCGAGCACACTGACTGCGCCGCATACTTGTACATCCTCTGATAGACGCCGGTGATAGGCCACTGAAGACTCTACCACTGGGGGTCCAGCCAGCCCCAGCTTTCCCATCCCTTGAATCTCCAGCTTAGAACATCCCTTGGCCGGGAGCTTATTCTGAAAGGGGCTACTCCAATGACGGGATAACTCTTACATGCACACCGGCACGGCAGGTAGGAGCTGTCCTGCTGTGGGTTGAGCAAGCGGCAGCCTTATTCTGTCGTAAAGGTCCCTCTTTGCTTTTTGAGGCATATATAGGGATTCGGCTTCCATCATGTCAGCCCAGCTCGGGTAGCTGGCATATGATGGTCAATAACCTTAGGTTTTGATGGCTCTTGCTGGTTAGCCACCGCCACTCTCAGCCTTCTCTTCAGAATTTTTGCTGGCATTGACACAGTGGACACGTTTTTGGGTCCGCAATCGATGTTTGAGCATACTTTATGTCTATAGACACAATGCTTATAGTATAGGGTCCCTGCCCGAGATGGTTGCTCCACAGAAAGCGCGCATTACTTCAATAGGGGTCGATATAGGTTGGGGCGGAGTCTCAGGTCAGCCTGTCTGTCAAAGACAGATGTGGTGTCATCGGTGCTTCCATAGTTGGTCATGCCCAAAGCGATTCCCATAAGTGAAACACAGAGTGAAGTTAAAAAAAGAAACCCAAAATGAGACATTCAAACTGACCAATCAGATAATTACAACTTCCCCCACTGTACTAAAGGTGTGACACATTTTGGCTAACAGGCCTTGAGGACTTTCAACACCTATGTCTTTAAAAATTCCAAATGGTCCTTGTGATAAAAAAGATGGGGGTTGAAACAGAAAAGCAAATATCTTTGTTCATTTTCAAATACCTTTGGTTATTTTCAATCCTACAAATGTGTTGAATTAAGCAGAATGTGTGCATGTTTTGTAGTGGATGCAGTGAACCAGTGGTTGGTGGTGGTGGACCGGGTGCATGAGTTGTTCCTGCGTGCTATTATGTTGTTATGGAGAGGGCAGGAGCTGTGCTGGAGAATACTGGAGCTCCACTGCTTTAAACTAGTCTCGACAGGCATCATCTGGGTTTGCGTGCAGGAGGTAAGACATAAACCAGTATACATCCTACACAACCATTACATTAGATTAGCTGGATATGCAGTCAACCTCAATTAGCACCTATACACTGTTACACACACTCTCACATGCTATGTGTATTTCAGGTATCGCTGATGAACCTTTTGTTTTTGGTGTTGTGGACATTTGCTCTGCCATATCCGAGACTGCGGCCTTTGGCCTTCAATGTGTCTTCTGTTTGGGCCTGTGTGATGGTAGTGTGTAAAATGATGTACCAGCTAAAAAGTATCAAACCATCCATGTATTCTTCAAACTGTACTGCTGTAAGTATTATTTATGTGACTGCTGCCTTAAAAAACATCATTTTACTGTTGTATTACTAATGCACCGGCAATTCTTATACACACACTCACAGTTTCCCATTCATTACTTAGACTGTGGTAGCCTGCCAGTTTAATCTGTCTTGCCAGAGTTTCATGATGAACTGTAAAGCAAAAAAAATAAAATTAAAACGGTACTGTTTATTTTCATCTTTACATGCATATACAGCATATATCCATATAGTGAACATATAAACTTGTCTATGCCAGGTTTGTTTGACGCACACACAGACGAACGTGATGTGTGAGCCCCGGGGGTCTACTGTTGCCATAGTAACAAACATTTTTTTGTTTATGTGGATATTTAAGAAAAAAAAATGTATATTCACTTTAACAGCATTAGGTTTAAGAAGTTGAATAGTGTAACTGAACTGGCCAGAGGGCTGGAAAAGAGAATCAGTGTGATGTTGTGCCATACGTGGAAAAGTGGACCAGCCTTTTACGCTGACACGAATTTTGGAGGGGACATGGGTGTTTGCTTATCCAGTCAACATGTGTCTTGTGGATTTGGAGATTTTTGACTGGTTCCCTGGGATCACTTTTCCAGGTTTCAGGTGTATGGGGTTCAGGGGCTGCTAATGCGTGCCATCCAGTTTCTATACCAGCGTTTCCCATCCCTGTTCCTAAAGGCACACCAAGAGATTGATTCAGGTGTGCTTTATTAGGAAGGGTTTGAAAATGTGTGCTGTTGGTGTGCCTCCAGGAACAGGGTTGGGAAACACTGCTCTAAACAACCGGTGTGAAATATGTGTTTGAATAATTGGCAGTAAGTCACGCTTCCCAATGAATGGACTGGACTCTGTCAGGGCTGTCCTTTGTCAATAATCCTGTGTGAGATATTCATGGTTGGGTTCTCAAGACACAGCTGTGGAGCAGTTTGGGGGTCCTAAGGTCGCATCTCTGCTTTTTGTGGATGATGTTATCCTGTGGCTTAATCAGGCAGCGATCTTCAGCACCTCCAAATCTGAGAGCAAGGTTTACAGCCGGGAAAATGGTGGATTTCCTCTTTTGTGTAGGGGCTTAGTTGTCTCTCCAAGTAGAGGAGTTCAGGTACTTCAGGGTTTTGTGTTTACTATTGAAGGTAGGCCAGAGCATGAGATGAACGGGTGGACAGGTGCAGTGGCAGCAGTAATGCAGTCATGTACCTGAATGTCATAGTGAAGAAACAGCAAGTCTGAAGGTGAAGCTTTTCAATGAATCTATGTTCCATCCCTTATCTATGGTCATGAGCTCTGGCAAGTGATAAGTGATAGAATGAGAGCGTGGGTACAAGCAGCCAAAATATTTTTTCTCTGGAGAGTGTCTGGGCTAATCCTGAGATGGTGCAAAGCTCGCACAGCCTTGAGAGACTCAGAGTAGAGCCACTGCTCCTCTGTGTTGAGGTGGTTCAGGCATCTACTCAGGTGTTCCGGGCATGTCCAACTGGGAAGAGACCCTGGGGCAGACCCAGAACCCAAAAGATGGATTATATGTCCTGACTGCCCTGGGAATGCCTTGGGATCCTCCAGGAGGTGTTGATTGAAGTGACAAGGCCAAAGGATATATGGCCGTCCTTACTTAGACTCCTGCCACCATGACCCAGTCCCTGTTAAGCGGTGGGCAATGGATTGGATGAAATACTCCTTTTTATTTAACAGTGCAGTATTTCAATAGAAATGCGTTTCTGTTTTCGAAAATTAATAATAATAAAAATATAATAATTATGTATGGACTGAGGCACCATCACAAATAAAAAAAGGTGTCCTTTAAAGGTGTCATGAACTGGCTTTTTAAATTTTTTATACTTTTGTCTGAGGTAAACTAATGATGTTTGCATGGTTTTAACATTCAAAAAAATCATACCTAATAAGTAATAGGCCATTTTCTACACTGGTTTTGAGGCTCTCTCCTGAACGCTGGGTTCTGATGGGCGTGTCACTGGAGACTTGGAAGTAAACGCCCATGGCTAGGATTGGATAAGATTTGCATATTTAATGAGCTTCAGCTCCCCTGTCAGTTCACAGGAGGGAGGGATTGTTTTGAAAGCGCCAACCGGAATGATTCTCTCAATCACAGGGCTCTTAAACGTCTTTATCAAACAAACACAATGATTTATTTCTTATCCACACAAGATTGATTGGACTATTATTTTTGTATTACTTGGGCCACCCGATCGGTGGATATAAGCGCGAACACACACACACATGCAAACCCAGATCAAGAAAGGAATATTATTTCACTATTTGAGATTCACTGGCCTGCCGACGGCTTACGTTTTGGTAGCCCATCTGGAAAACACACAGCCCCGCGACTACTATTACATATAAAAAACATGTTTTACTCAAATGTGTTGCACCATTCCTATCAGAACCAATATAGAAGGCACAGCATTGTGTTTTAATCTCAATATGTCTTAGTGGTGGAAATTTTGATTCTTTTAAGAGAGTCGTTCATTTTCAGTTTGTTCACCAAAATGATTCGTTCAGATTCATTCAGTAACGGTTTTTTAAATATTACATAAATATGACCGCAGGTGACGAAAAGAGTGTTTTATGTGTAATGTCTTAAGTCAACAAACGTATTTACTTACAAAAAACTGATATGGCTTTATTAAAATGTGCATAGTCTACTCATTAAATAAAATAAGTCTAAATAAGTGGTTCAGATGACCAGAGCATGTTTTCTTGCATGATTAACATTTAATTGTTGGGTCAGACATTTAGACATTAATATATCTGGGATTATGGAGTTATAAACATGAGGTTTGTCTATAACTGTGCTTTGCATCGCTTTCTGCTGATTGCTGAACGAGACTGACTGACACATGCTAAATGACCGAGGTAGCCTACCAGTTCATTCTCTCTCTCGTTCAGAGCTGGTTCATTTCGTTCACGAACGAGATCTCTCTCTCTCTCTCTCTCTCTCTCTCTCTCTCTCTCTCTCTCTCTCTCTCTCTCTCTCTCTCTCTCTCTCTCTCTCTCTCTCTCGTTCAGACTCAAAACAGCGACTCAGTCAGTGAAGTTTGTTCAGTAGCTCAGAATGCTATTTACTGACGTGACACACGAGATCTTTTTAACCATAGGCCACTGTCAAATTTTTTATTTGTTTTACAGTTTTTAGAGAAGTGCATGACATGACTCAAACGTAATGAAGAAAATGGTTCAAAACTTAAAATACAAACACACTTTACTCTGTAGCAATCATTTAACCATCAACCTGCATTATTACACTGTTTTCATCACAGTGGTAAAGTGTACATTTCTTTCTTTGCTGCCAAATATCCCACCTGTTCGCTATCAGTATCCTTCAACAACTGGTTCATTTCGTTTACGAACGAACGCCATGTAGCGTATTTCTCGTTCAGAGTCAGACTCAAAGCCTCTCGGTCAGTAAAGGGCGTATTCGTTCACTGAATTCAACAAATCACATGCTCCATCACATCTCATACTCGAACGCCATTGGCTTGAGGTTTTGTCAATCTTTGACAGAATGAAACAGTCGACAGAGCTGCGCATGCGCTCGCTGCTAATAGCGCCACGCTGCGGTGGAGGGAGGAATTTCAGCGAACGAGCAACATGAGTCAATAGACTACGTGAACAAGAACGATTCGTTCACCTAAAAGATTCGTTCAAAAAAAAACGATTCGTTCACGAACGTAACATCACTAATATGTCTGCAAATCCAGTGTCGACCTGAGACTTGTTTACAAACGATTCCAAAGTGAAATGACGCGAACACACGTGCATGTCTTCCCCACGTGAGCTGGAACTTCATTAAAAATAAATTAAGTATCACACATTCCTAATATTAGGATCTGAAGGAAGCTTATGCAGTGACTGTGTTCTTCCACAACCAGGAAATACACAATATCTTGCAATCTTCTTTGGCATGTTTATTACTGCTGGCTAGCGGGATCCAAACAGCTCCATGAGTCGGTGGGCGGGGCTACTGAATTTCATGTGCTTATTGTTCTGTAGAGGCGGTGTTTCGTCACTCGATCACGTCAAGATGCAGCACACAATCGTTTTTTGGGCCTGGTGTCTATAAAAGCTTTTCTTTGACTCACAATGAAGTTTTCAGCTCTGAAACTTACAGGATATTCTTATATTACCATGACCTTTTATATATCAAAAGATCAAGGAAATGTTGATTTCTCAATTCATCACTCCTTTAAAAGTCCAGGTACAAGTCAATGCAAAGACATTTTTATTTAGCTATACATTGGTCAATGAAGAGAGGTTGGATTGATGCATTTAATATTAAAATATACAACATTTTCTTTTGGGAAAGAACGGCTAGTATTCATTTCTGAATACTGGTATTAATTTTGCTTGGCAATGTAAACTATAGACATATCAATTTTCTCGCACACATCCAGTAACTATTCATTGTTTCTGATGTTGCCAAAAGATGAATATAAACAATATATGATCCATAGAATTGTTGTCCTTTTAAATGTCCAAATTTTTATTTTTCAAGTTGTTTAATAGTCCAACATTTCCAAAGGTCCTGTCATCATCTAATGAGAGTTGGACTGCTGGTACCACAGCAGAGCTATTGAGGAATTCAGTTCTGTATGTGGCACCAGTTGACCCGGCGATGTGGGTCGGCGGACTGAGGAAGTGTGAGGATCGCATCCTGCCCTGTCTCTCGGTATTCTTCTAAGCATTTTTATAATAATAATAATAATAATAATAAATAACTTTTTTTGAATGTTTCAAAAACCCAAAATGAAGAAGTATAACCATTAATGATTCATATTGGTGAATATTGCTAATCTAGGGGAATTCACCCGGACATATGTCATATTACATTACAGTTTAAATCTGTTATGAACGGTGCTTCATGTTGACTTTAAACTAACTGAATTGTCTATATATTCAACCTAAAAAAATAATGATTTTATTTATTGGTGATTCTGTGCATGTAGAATCACCTGTTCATTTTAGGCCTCCTGGTGGTTTACGTGATTGTCCATCGCCACCAGCTGCATCACCGTCTTCAAAATGGCCTTAAAGCAGCATACAGCAGCACCATATTTCAGGGTGTGACATATCATCATCTGGACCAGGGCATTCTGCCATCCCTCAAATATTTTACTAACTATTTCTTCTACAAGTTTGGTTTGGAGGTATGTAAAATTAGTATACAATACTTTAAAACTTGAACATAGCATATATTACATTAATAGTTACGTGTGAGCCAAGTAATGTCTTTTCATGTTGGGATGTTGAAATGAATTATTGCATTGCTTTAGTGTCTGCTAATTATTGTTAAATTCAGACATTCTTTTATAAAATAGCACATCTTGATTTTGCCTTCCTGGGAGAACATATTTTGTTGATCCTGGTAAAACATTTGGGTACAACTTTGTCTCTCAAATCGGATTGGTTGATTGGAATGTTGTTCCAGGATCAGCAAATATGTTGATCCAGAGACATGCTGCTCTTGGAGAAATCAGGTTCTCCTACACATAATTAGTTAGCTTTACCTGCTCATCAATATAACCCGTTTTATCTTTTGATTTGTCTTATTTCATGCATTCCCCAATGATTTCGTTTTTAAGATTAATTTTGCTCTAAACTACAGACACTTTTTTGCAGTTTCACGTTTTACAAAAAGCACTGCAACTGAAACAATTCTGAGTCAGAGTAACCAACTATAAGTAGCAGCACTAACTTGATAACATATTCACTAGCTTATAGTTGTTCAGACAAAATGGTCTGCCTGTGATGCAGAAAGCTACATTTCTTTCCAGTAGGACTGTGTGAAATGAGACATAATTGGAGTGTTTTAAGTAGTATGTAGTATATGTTTTTTGATGTCACTATTGCCACATCCAAACAAAGCCAGGGCTTTCCCTATCCAATCTTTTTTTTCCCTTTCCTCTAGAAATATCTCCGCATACACAAGAAACCTCTGAAACTGACTCAAATCTGTAATATACATGCCAGACCAGTGTGTTGCACTGTAATTCTGCCACAGAAATACACTAAAAAGAGAGAAGAAGCAACGGTCGGAAGTGAGGCAAAATCTCACAATACTGATATGATACAATTTTTTTAATGTGTTGACGGGGCTTATTCGAAGCCCAGCCCAATAACAGAATGCTAAAGTGGATGAAGGGTTCTTGCTAGCATTTTCATGCTCTTCTAGAAATGATCTCCTAAATCATTACATTTGGTGGAAATTTACTTTTATTTAATCTGACACCAGATCTCAAATTCTATTTAGACGTTAATTAAATTTAGATGTTAAATTGCATTTAATTTGATTTTCAGTATTTAATATTTCTTCTGTTCATACAATTGTGAAAACAAACTGCTTGTAATGTACAACATAAAACAAAATGAAAGTAGTTAAATACCAAATTCAAAATAATAATAAAAACTATAATAGTATCATTCAGATAGTAATACATAGTGTTTCTTGACAAAGTGACGTCGCCTACTACTGGCCTGGCATCATAATTAGTTTTAGCAATTTTGTAGATCCGTGTGAATGGGGATCGTTTTAACAATAATGTCGTTTTCCTCATTGTCATGTAAACATACCCTTAATTTAGCGTTTATTCAGCAGAGGGCGAGAAAGGTTATGAAGTTGAGAACTTTTTCAGCCATTTTGCATTCAAATTTTAATATTTTATGTTCCAGCTTTTGCTTAGAATACAAATCAGATGCTATGGGGTTTCAAATTAGCATCATCTTTGAAATAAAATCACCACATTTTCCACTTTATCTCATGTACCAGGTGTGTTTTGTGGTAGCAGTTAATGTCATTGGCCAACGGATGGATGTCTGTGCGCTTCTGCACTCTTTCGCTCTAATGGCTGTTCTGGCACGTCGTCGTAGGAAGGCCATGGGAGAAGTGTGGCCAAAATACTGCTGCTTCATCGCAAGCTTCATGGTTCTGCAGTACCTGCTCTGCATTGGCCTGCCACCAGCGCTCTGCATCGGTCAGTTACTTGTTAACATTTACTACTGCAAAGTCGACTTGTAAGAAAGCGATACAATTATTTGCAGTTTGTCATTCCTACTGCATTCCTCATAGTTGTAACACTTCCCTGATATATATCCCATACCACTCTTATACTCCTGAATTCCTCATTCATATCCCCATAGTCTCTATTAATAAGCTAATGAGTCAAATCAAGTGTGATAGGTAAGATCAGAGTACAAAAACAGGGTAAGGATCATTCTAGAAGTATATTTTTTATAAAGCACAATATCCAAAAAGCATCTGTCCTAATGAAACACATCCACTCCCTGCTAGATTATCCCTGGAGGACGTCATCTCCGGCTTTGAGCTCTAATCTGATAAAGTGGCTGTATCTACCAGACTACGCCATGCGTCCCAACGCCACCTTCATCCTCTGTGACTTACTCCATCACACCACATTGAATTAACATTTCTTCAATGAGAAAAGAATGCATTTCTTTCATTTTCTAATTCTTTCCGATCAGATGACTGCCTTCTGCTGTTGATAGCGTCTCTGCAGTGGCAGGTCTTTGAGGATGAAAATCAGGCTTGTGTGAGACTCCTGGCTGGAGAGAATGTGGAGATCAGCCGAACTCTGGATCCTCAAACCCTAAACCAGTACACTCCTGTCAACAACTTCCTTCATTGCCGGTATGTGTTGGTTGTCTGATGTGGTATTTGTTTGTCTTTTTGAGTACATCCGAGTTGACCACGTTACAGTACACAGTTGGAAAACTAAGATGGACGTGTCCAGGCACACTTTTGTTGTGCTTGCTCTTTCAAAATACAAATACACAGAAAGCTGTATTTTTCTCAGACAATGCTGGAGTATCATGCCCATAAATAGAGGTTAGATAATACTGTGTGTACTACGGAGTTAGTTTATTAAGACACAGATAAACCAAAGTGCTTATATATAATATATTACTATGTTTTACTCCGGTTGATGCACTGATCAGCCATATTAGATTTTTGACATATTTGAGGGGGCATTCCAGTTAAAAGTTCCTACTGGGAACTAGGAATTACCCACTTCCGAGGACAGCTGGAATGCCCTATTAATTCAAAACCATTTTAACTCTTTTGATTTGATTTTTTTTGCATCATAACACTGCCATTACTCTCGCGACCACCGACCCCAGGGGGTTAAATTATCACCCATGTGTATTTGGCACTTAATGGTGTAGTGCGAGGAGCTAGTGGTCAAACATTCTCTGATCATATGCATTTAATCCATGCAGAAAGACATCATCATACAAGAAATGATGTGCAGGAATCCCACCTTCATTGCCATAATTGAACAGAAACATGTTTCTACAGAAATCCATTTTTCAATCAAAATTACATCCTTGGGATAGTCGTAGTCCATATTTATCAATTCACCTCGGATGTATGACTGTGTGCAGTTTATGATGTAGAACAAAATATGGATGTCTCTTAAAGTAATGTTACCCACATACCTTACTAAATAGCCACTAGGGGTTGAACGACTTTCATTTTTTTAAAGTCGACATTTATGTGATGAAAGTCAAGTCGACGTCGACTAGTCGCTGATGACGTCATTAATTAAAAATAAAATAAACCTGAACCTTGAGCTGAGACTCGAACTCGGGTCTTCTTGTGCACAGCTGATATGGCAAATGACACAGTGCTGCCCATAAGGTTATTGATCCTACATGACAGCTTTTGTATCAGTTCTTTTGTATTATGGTCGTTTTTTTTCTCACCGATTTCTGTTCGTTCCGAATAAGATACAGATAAAGTAGCACAATAAAGATTACATGTATATGAAGGCATTAGTGAGTGATTGTGTGTGAATTTATTCGACCTGGCAGTGTCTCTCTACTATACTAATAGTGAAGCTGTGAGTTTTAGTTATCAAGAAATAAATATATGTTAGAACGTTTCAGTTTCTAAGCTATTTTATTGATAAATCCTAGAACTATGTTGACAACATTTCTGCGCTACTGAATGGTTTTGTGTGAGGCGTGTGCGATCTCCGCGTGATGTGTGATCGGCTATGTGTGTGTGTTGCAAATGCAGCACGCAGTTTAGCGCGATGATTAACTTACGTGTACAGTAAGCGGGCATTCTCCCGATCAGTTTGAGCATCCAGATGGAAATCAATCATGTCTTGTGGAGAGCTCTCGGAGTATGCATTTATTTGTCATTTTTAACTGTTCAAAACAGAGCCTGCGTGTCAGGAATTGTATTTCCTGTTGCGCCCTCTATAGGCCAGCGACTAGTCGACATCAAGCTTTAAGCGTCATGGCAGAGCATTAAAGTCGACTAGTCGGTGCAACCCCTAATAGCCACCATTGTAAAAATGCACAAATTAAAAGGACAGACATCAAAGGACAGATGTCAAAAAAGTAACTACTGAGTCTCACACTGTTTGAATACATACACAGCATATGTGACTTCCAGTTGTACTTTTGTAGCTTACCCTAGTATCTTCAACATGTAACGTTACAAAAATGTAATATGGTGTGATTATTTATTTCAGCCCTTTAGCATTAATTCTGATGTTGTGATAAGTATTGCTTTTGTGTGTGTGTGTGTGTGTGTGTGTGTGTGTGTGTGTGTGTGTGTGTGTGTGTGTGCGCCTTCAGGTCGTTTCTAGACATGGTGAAGCTGTTTGTGTTCAGTTATTTTTTCTGGATGGTGTTATGCCTCATCTTTATCACTGGAACCACAAGAATTAACATCTTTTGTCTGGGTTATCTGGTGGCCTGTTTCTACTTCATGCTGTTTGGAGGCACATTACTGCTGCAGCCAGTGCAGTATGTGCTCAGACTGTGGGACGGTCTCATAGCATACACCTGTGTGGTCATCAGCCTCAAGAACATGCTCTCAGTAAGCACATTTCTCTGGTATGATACTGTGACCAAAGGAAAGGGGACAAATATAACCGTAGCCTTCCGTGCCACTCTGGGAATTTCACCCAGTAATACCGTCATAACTACAGTTTAAAGGCATTTTCTATGAGGTCAAAGATAATACAAAGAATTCAGAAATGTAGTTTTTGAGTATAAAGGTTTATTAAATACCAAGCACATAACACTAGAGTGGATATGAAAAGTCTACCCACCTTTAGAAACAGAACAGTTAAAACAGAAAACTTAACAAGTTCATAACATAATGGGCTTTGCTCTTCTTGGTACTACCAAAAGTCCAGAGGTTTGTAGCTTTAAAAAACATGTTGGCTTATAGAGCGATAGAAGATTGGTTAAATACACAGAAGCTAAACAATTTAGGGCCTTATAGAAGGCAATACTTAATAATCAACATGTAACTCTAGCGGCTGCCTTTTGGACTGATTGTATCTTGTTTAGTGAGGAAGCTGGACAAACAGCTAGTAATGCATTACAGTAATATAGTCTATAGGTCATGAATGCATTAACTAACTCTTCTGAATCAGAAACAGATAGCATGTTCCATAGCTTAGCAATGTTTTTAAGGTAGATGAAGGCTGTTTTAGTGACATATAAAATATGATTTTTGAAAGACAAGTTGCTGTCTATCACCCTGAGGATGAGGATGAAGTAACAGCACATCCTTCTAAATGCAAATTTTATTCTAAGAGATTCTGTGTAAATGTTTTTGGTCCAATAAGTAATACCTCAGTTCTGAATTTGATAGAAGAAAATACTGGTCATTCAATATTTAATATCTTTAACACAATCTGTTAACTTGTATAATTTAGAGATTTAATCTAGTTGTGATGAAATATAACAGAGTATCAACCGCACAACAATGAAAACTAATCCCATGTGTTCTAACAATGTTTCCAGGACACTGCATGTATATTGAAAACAGCACTGTATTCCTCTAAAGTATACTTATTGTGATTGTGTGTGTGATCAGCTTGGCTCTTGTGCCTACCTGGAGAGTCTACAGAAGAACGGCTGTTGGCTCATTCAAGCTTTTAGCATGTTCTGCACCATCAAAGGCTACAGTCTACGTAAGTATCCTAATGGAATATTATTCAGTGTAGTGTAATTGAAACACTAGAAATGTCATTTATATTTTCAAATATGTCTTAGGCTATGTACACCCTGCATAGTTTTGGGAGTGACAACTGGATTTATTAATACACACCTGAGGTTTAATGGCAATTCTACTTAGCATTGTGGCCACATTACCCCCTCAGGTGTGCATACATTTCAATGATTCAATGATTCTTCATCAGTAATCCACTGCATATGTAGAATAAATACAGGGACCATGATGGATGACAGAACTTTATCAATGCTTTGACATTTCACGACTGTTAATGAGAAACACAGATGCCAGTTAACTTGTTTGGTGTTAGCTGTTTTTCCCCAAAACGAACATTAGTTACTGGAGTCGTATTATTTTGAAATGGTTTGTAAACTGCCATTGACTCATTATGCTAGTTCTTTTAACAGTTTTAGCAATTTTCACAAATAAGCAGAAATTAAATCATTACAGCTTTTTATTACAATATTTTTTTCTCAGATTTATTTGTTTATTTGAAGTTAACCCAACAAGAGCTCTCTTTGTGTATATATTTGTGTATATAGTGTAGTGTATATATTAAAAATGTATCAAATGTATATATATATATATCAAATGTACTGCAAATACATGCTTGAGATTTAGCTGCAGATTTACTAAACAGTGAGAGTGTAGTTCCAAAAAAGTGGAGATGGGAGTGGAAAGTTCTGTGGGTGATCTACTTACAATTTGCAAATTAATGAACACAGACGCAGCCGGATCATTTCCATAATGACCAGCACAATCTACCAGTTAGCACCGGGTGTAAGACGTGCTTTTTTGGGGCGGTAAATAATGGCACAAACACCAGTAAATTGACTAGAGCAAACCTTAGTAAGTCACCTTGCGTGATTTATTTAAATACTCTTCTCCCATACATTTTGTGTCTAAAAAAGAAACCCCAAACAAATGCATATGCAATAAGTTCAGCTGCAAAATAACACACTTTTTTATTGGTTTTGCACTGGCACAAGCTGTTAGTAAATCTGGCCCTTAATTTTTCAACCGATACGTTGGCATTTGACCAGAGAAGAGATTCTGCAGCAGAGATTAGAATTAGATCTGTTCTGAAATCATAAACTTAGCATAAAGGAAAGCAGTTTACCAGGGCCATTGCATAGGTTCACTGACAGACTCAATCGAATTTCTGTTATATCATGAACATATATGTGTTTGAACAGCCAAGCCTGACAATCAATGTGAATTGCCGGAGGGTGAAGCTGGAATCGTCTGGGATGCGATCTGTTTCACTGTGCTGTTGGCTCAGAGGAGAGTCTTCCTCAGCTACTACTTCCTCTATGTCGTGTCTGACCTACAGACTTCTAAGCTCCTTGCTTCAAGGTGAGAATGGCACCATGGACATATTAGCCCCGTTTCCGCCAAAATTACCCGGAACATTTTATACCAGGAGCTTTTTTACAGGAACTTTTCTCCCCCCAGACCTGCAGCTGTCTGCGTTTCCACCGCGATCTAAAGTACCGTGAAGATTAGGCAGATTAGTCCTGTGATGTAGGACCGCGCGCGACTGCTCCTACAAGTCAGTGACAGACAGTAATCATTTTTGCGTGTACCAATTGAAAGATTTAGTGGACTGTTTACATGATACGTTCTCTAAACCGATCTGGTGTTTATGTGATGACTTTCAATCACAATCATTTTGTCACATGCAGTTTGTCTGCCGCATCAAAAATGTCAACGCTGTTTTCTCCAGCAGCTGGAGTGTGTTAACGGTAGCCAGAGCAACTCTTATCGGCCACCAGGACTAATACAGTATTATATTAGTTAAAAAGTTTACCCCTCAGAAAAATGAGCTTTCCTCTATTGTCAACATGAGCGCGGCGCGCGCTGTCACGTCATGTAAGGACGCACACTTGAAAGTAATTGGTCAGGTCATTTATATGGTGAAAAATAGACTGTAAAATAACGAGTAAAATGAGTATGTGAGAGATTCAAGCTGTGCTGCTTTTGCTGGTTATGTATAGGTTTACTAAAGAGGAAATTAACAACGACAGAAAAGAGCACTAATAGGCAGATTCAGCAGCATGCAGCATATTCAGAAAGCTTGTAAAGCTAGATTTAAAATGACAATGTATATTATTATCAGCTATTACGGACATTGCACGTGAGATGGCTGAGACGAACGCGCGCCATCAGACAGAGAGCAAGACTGATATTTACTGAACGCAGACCGAACCTCGCAAAAGACTTTTAAAAATGCCCGTTGAAATAAAATGCTGCGTCAGCTCAACCAATCAGCATGTTCAGCGCCCAAGTCCCGCCCTCGAAAGTTCCTGAACTTTGAAAAAGTACTACCTCGCGAGCAGGGCCGTTTGGAGGGGGAAATATTTACCCAGAACTTCATTTAGACCCTGGTTGCTGCGGTCTAAACACACAGAGGACCACCCAAAGTTCCTAGTTCCTGGGTAAAGTTCCTGTGGTGGAAACGGGGCTATTGACAACATCTAACCTGTAACTATCATTATATATATTAACAGGTATAGAAATGTAAAATGTACACTTAAAAATGATCAAAATGTATTGCAAAAATATCAAAAAGCAGTAGCAAAGAATTCCTACATAATAACTTAACATCGAGTTTTCTGCTATTTCTTTATTTTAAGAGGTGCAGAGTTGTTTGAAGCCAAAGTGAAGAAACTGGTGGCAGCAAGATTAGAGATGGAGATCAAATCTGTGGAGACACTGAAGAAACAGTATGGAGATTGTATTTTTTTTATTTTTTTATGATTAATGAAATACTTAAATATTGTATATTAGTGTAAAGCTGATTTCATTATTGTCCCACAGAATGGAGAAAATCAAGTCAAAACAGAAGAATGCTCCTCATGAGCAAGTTACATCATCTGCGGTTCATCCCGAATCCTCACATTTCCCAAAGCGTAATGGTAGCCCACTATAAATGGATATTTTATTATCATTTAGTTGTGATGAAATCCACATGTTGGAATGAACCACAAGTCCTCTTCTTCACTGGTGCTTAATTAGTTGGCCAGACTATATCACAATATCACCAAACTTCAGAATACTGAAAATGAACATCATAAAATGAAATGTGACTGTGTGATCTCTTTAATGTGTCTGCTTGTATGTTCATATGCTCATATATAGATGGGGACTGTGGCTATGATCTCTTTGAAACTGACAGTGAAGAAGAGGAAGAGGAGGTGAAGGACAGGACACAGGATAACATCTTACCTAAGAAGAAAACTGCTTTTCAGGTATAGAGAGAAAAAAGTATGCATTCACAGAATGCAGAACCCAATATATATATATATATATATATATATATATATATATATATATATATATATATATATATATATATATATATATATATATATATATATATATATATATATATATATATATATAATTTTTTATATACATTTAAGGTGTGTGTAAGATGTGTGTCAGAAGTGTTGAAGACAATCCAGCAAGATTGATAAATATTTAAATGATATAAATTGAAGGGAGTTTGTCGGCTGAGGCTATGGCAGAGTTAAGGTATCTTATGGAAAGATCATGTTGCTTTCTAAAACTAACCATATCATATACTGATAATTTACATCAAGGTCTCTAGAAAGAGGTTTCGGCAAGTGATATTTACGTTCCAGGTGGTCGAATAAGAAGTCCTGTGGTGGTGATTGTTTCCGATGGTTGTTTCTGGGTCTGTTATTGTCGTGCCGGATGAAGACTCTGGATTTACTATGTCAGTTAATGTCTTTCTTCACAGACTAGAGGCTCTTCATCTGTTGTTGCCTCACAAGCTGTAAACCCAGATCATGGAATCTGTTGTCACTTCCTTCAGAACTTGGTTGTATCTGTTACTGTCTCTCCTGACAGACCGGAGTCCAGAACTTTGTATCTGCTATTGCCTTCAATAACTCAGGCTGGAGACTCAGAACATTGTATCTGTTAATGTAAAAAGACTCAAGGTACATTTATGCCTTTCCGATAAAGAGGTGATTGTAATGTGGTGCTTCCCTATTCCCCTGCTGTGATTGGCTGCTGGCATCTGAGGTGGCCCACCCCTCTTTCCCATTGTGTGAAAATCTTTTGCATAATCTAAAGCACAAAGTTATGTCATTGTCTTTAAAGTTTTACTAGTGATTTCTAACTTCCCAAACTCCACCAGATTACCTTTGGCTCACAGAGTTCAAACATAACAGGAAAAAACTGTCATGCATGTATTCACTGGTATGTTAATGTTTGCATTTGTGTAAGATGCCTACATACATAGCAGGTTCTTCAAACATATTACAATCATCAACTTCCAAACCAAACTGATATTGTTTGTAGTGAGGGAGTGATCCTGAATCCATTATGTTTATTTTCACCAACAGTTGGCATATGAGGCTTGGACGTCAGGCGCCAAGGCCGCCCTGAGAGCCCATGAACTTCAAGAGCAAGAAGAGCAAAGAGAAGTCAAAAGACAGTTGTACAGACAAGAGGGTACAGTTTCTGAACTATGTTTGCATGAAATGCCAAGCGTATGTGTAATTATTAGCTCATTAGTATTTCATTTTAATAAAACTTATCACTCTGTCTCCTCTCCACCAACCAGCTGGTGTGTGGAGGGCGTTCTGCGCAATATGGCTGCCGTCGCATCATCCAGGGCTGCGTTTCCCAAAAGCATCGTAAGCCTAAGATGATCGTAAAAACGATCGTACGAGTGATCTTAATATTAAGGTCTGTTTACCAAAAGCATCGTAAGTAGCACTTGAAAAAAATTGTAGATCTACGAGTGCTCTGGAGTAATCGTAAAGCTCTAAGTGTATCGTAAGAAGACAGAGTTATGAGGTCACCTACAGGACAACCGGCAGATTACACCTTTAACTTTATTCAAGTGCATTGTGATAATATAGGTTACAAACAAAACAATTATAAATACACATCTGAATTAAATGACAGCAAAAAAACATATATAAAAAATATACTTCAAAGACTGGGAAAATAGATATAAACTTAAAAAAAATCTGTCAATGACTTGCTGACGTGCACGAAAACCAGCCATGTATTGGACATTTCTTGGTTGGCCAGCATGTGGTCCCATGCCATCTTCGTCATCCTCCACCACCTCTTCACCTTTTTCTCTGTTAAGTAAGGGCACTCTCATCTGCACTGCAATGTTGTGCAACATAGCTGTTACTATAATTACTGCACAGCACTTTTGAGGAGCAAACAGAAGACCACCGCTGGACTGGTGAATAGCCCGAAAGCGCAGCTTCCACCTCCCTATTGTGCGTTCCCAATACTACGTGCAACATGTTGTGCTTCGTTGAAATCTGTGTCCCTGTCATTCATAGGATTAGCCACAGGGGTGAAGAGATATGGCCTAAATGGGTAACCACTGTCCCTGTGAGTTTTGTGCCTCTTGACCCACAGATGAATTGTTGAACATGAAGGAGTCGTGTGTGCTTCTAGGCCACCTTGCCACCATGTCTGTGATCACACCTTTTTGGTCACAGATCACCTGGCAGTTGACTGCTGCATAACCTTTGCGGCATATATATACATGGCCGTCCACAGATAGTGTAAGGATCGGAATCAAGGTACCATCGATCACTCCGATGACCTGGGGGATGCGATGATGTGTCACACTGTTGTATTTCTGTGATGTCCTGTCTTAATGCCGGAGACTTGATGTGTTCACAGCAAGTGGAAGTAATGCATTGGTGACTGCTTGAACAGCTCTTGACACTGATGCTTTACTTAATCCAAGCCCATCAACAGGTACCTGGAGAAAACTGCCTGTTGCATAAAATCTCAGTGCTGCTAAGAGTTGGACTTCAGGGGACAAGGCCAAATTTCTCCTGGTGGCACGCATCAGCTGAGGTCTGATTCTATTCAGCAGTTGGGCTATTTGTCCCCTTGGCAGACGGTATCTCCAAATTATAGACATATCATCAAGGATATCCAAGGGGTGTTGATGCTGTCTAATGAAGGCATTTAATGTCACTAATCTACTTCGTGGTGGTCTCTGTCTTTGTCTTTCTGTGATGCTTAACTTAATAATGCGTTGTAGTGCAGCCATGATTTCCTTTGCAAGTCTACTGAGGTGTAACCATGTGAAGGTTATCATCAGGGTTATAATGTTCACATATCCCACTGCTTGTCACCAATTTCAGGAATCACATTAGGCCCTGGCCTGTCCTGCCCTGCAGAAAGTGAAGATGCGGCATGCTTAGAAATTGTAAAATGTCTGCAGTTACAGTCTCGTTCAAAATAATAGCAGTACAATGTGACTAACCAGAATAATCAAGGTTTTTCGTATATTTTTTTATTGCTACGTGGCAAACAAGTTACCAGTAGGTTCAGTAGATTCTCAGAAAACAAATGAGACCCAGCATTCATGATATGCACGCTCTTAAGGCTGTGCAATTGGGCAATTAGTTGAAAGGGGTGTGTTCAAAAAAATAGCAGTGTGGCATTCAATCACTGAGGTCATCAATTTTGTGAAGAAACAGGTGTGAATCAGGTGGCCCCTATTTAAGGATGAAGCCAACACTTGTTGAACATGCATTTGAAAGCTGAGGAAAATGGGTCGTTCAAGACATTGTTCAGAAGAACAGCGTACTTTGATTAAAAAGTTGATTAGAGAGGGGAAAACCTATAAAGAGGTGCAAAAAATGATAGGCTGTTCAGCTAAAATGATCTCCAATGCCTTAAAATGGAGAGCAAAACCAGAGAGACGTGGAAGAAAACGGAAGACAACCATCAAAATGGATAGAAGAATAACCAGAATGGCAAAGGCTCAGCCAATGATCACCTCCAGGATGATCAAAGACAGTCTGGAGTTACCTGTAAGTACTGTGACAGTTAGAAGACGTCTGTGTGAAGCTAATCTATTTTCAAGAATCCCCCGCAAAGTCCCTCTGTTAAAAAAAAGGCATGTGCAGAAGAGGTTACAATTTGCCAAAGAACACATCAACTGGCCTAAAGAGAAATGGAGGAACATTTTGTGGACTGATGAGAGTAAAATTGTTCTTTTTGGGTCCAAGGGCCACAGGCAGTTTGTGAGACGACCCCCAAACTCTGAATTCAAGCCACAGTACACAGTGAAGACAGTGAAGCATGGAGGTGCAAGCATCATGATATGGGCATGTTTCTCCTACTATGGTGTTGGGCCTATTTATCGCATACCAGGGATCATGGATCAGTTTGCATATGTTAAAATACTTGAAGAGGTCATGTTGCCCTATGCTGAAGAGGACATGCCCTTGAAACGGTTGTTTCAACAAGACAATGACCCAAAACACACTAGTAAACGGGCAAAGTCTTGGTTCCAAACCAACAAAATTAATGTTATGGAGTGGCCAGCCCAATCTCCAGACCTTAATCCAATTGAGAACTTGTGGGGTGATATCAAAAATGCTGTTCCTGAAGCAAAACCAAGAAATGTGAATGAATTGTGGAATGTTGTTAAAGAATCATGGAGTGGAATAACAGCTGAGAGGTGCCACAAGTTGGTTGACTCCATGCCACACAGATGTCAAGCAGTTTTAAAAAATTGTGGTCATACAACTAAATATTAGTTTAGTGATTCACAGGATTGAAAAAAAAATGTTTGTACAAAATAGTTTTGAGTTTGTACAGTCAAAGGTAGACACTGCTATTGTTTTGAACACACCCCTTTCAACTAATTCAACTAATTGCCCAATTGCACAGCCTTAAGAGCGTGCATATCATGAATGCTGGGTCTCATTTGTTTTCTGAGAATCTACTGAACCTACTGGTAACTTGTTTGCCACGTAGCAATAAAAAAATATACGAAAAACCTTGATTATTCTGGTTAGTCACATTGTACTGCTATTATTTTGAACAAGACTGTAACTTTTTTTTTTGTCTGTACCTGTAGAAGTGTATTAGCTATAAGAAATAAATATATTTGTGCTACTTTCACCCTTAATATATAGACTTTACATATTAGTAATATTAAAACTTACATGCTTATGAAATAATTAACCATTCACTTCATAAACACTTGGAAGAACCTATAAGATTACCTATGGTATTTCATTAAGCCTTAGGCATTGTGTGGTTCAACAAACACATGGACATCAAAAACAATGCAGTAACATGGTTTATTCATTCAGGTAATTCAGTTCCCCAGGACCTGCAAAAGACATTGTACAGTGATATGATACACATATACAGAAAACATTTCACAATACACAAGAAATTACAGAAACTTAATGAATCCTCATGTAACAAAAATCACATTACCTGACTCTTCTGGCAAGATAATTGGCACAGATATGGAGGGCCTTGCAAACTTCACCTCCTCTAGAGCAAGTCTCCTCTCTTCTAAGGCCAGCTTGGCCTTCTTGAGCTCAATGAGCTGCTGTTGAAAATTGGTATCCCTTTCTTTGGCTTCTTTAAGGGATTGCCTAATATATTTCAAGACATCTAGTTTCTCCCTCTCCAGCTGAACTGAAGCTGAAGTCCTGACTACAATTACACAAATAATCAAACTGCTGAGGTGTTATGGATCCAGTTTGGACACCTGAAGATGGAGGCTGAGGCCTGGGAGGGTTGTTTGGAGAAGTAGGAGATGGTAGGTGCTGGGAAATGGCAGGTGAAAATAGTTCCTCTGAACATGAAGGACTTGGCTCAGGCTCAGGCTGAGTTAACCCTACTGCTCCATGGATGTCAATACCTTCACTAATGCCATCTAAAGCACTTGTGCCAAGTATTGACAAGGCCTTCTCTTCCTCTGCTGTGAGAAGGGGGGACTCATTTGTCCCACCACCTGTTTTTTTAATGGCAGTCCTCTGCAGTGCCCTCTTCCTTTTTGCCAGGCTTGCAAAATCCTGCCATTTCTTGAGGACCTCTTTACCCACTCTTTTAACCCCGCTGCTTGCTGTTAATTTGGTAGCAATTTCCTCCAAGATGTTTTGTTTCTCTTTGTTTGTAGGATGCCCTTTAAATCTGTTGAAAATAAAATATTTTTTTCTGCTCCACGTCCTCTAGGAGGATATTTATTTCGTCTTTTTGAAAGGTATCTTTTTGTGTTTTTTTTTTGGTCAGCCATTTTGTAAGTGCCTCAGCCTGTAGGTAGTTGCTTTATATAGGCGTGTTTTCATTGCTAATCCACATCAGATGGCAATTATTAGGTGAACCGTTCAGAGGAAACGATTCCATATAAGGTTATATTTCAGCACTTCGCAAATGGACAGTGACTCTTAAGTAGCACATGTTCATGTTAAGTACATTTTTGGGAAACGCACATGGAATTGCTGCGAGTAATCATAACTTCGCTTGTAGAATGCACTCTTTATAGCTAAGATACATCGTTATTGGGAAACCCGGCCCAGGTGGATGCTGCACACTGGTGGTGGTTGAGGAGATTCCCCCTTCTATATGTAAAGCGCTTTGAGTGCATAGAAAAGCGCCTATAAATGTAATGAATTATAATTATTATTAAAACTTGTTTGATCTGATCCAGGAATTATTTGAGACAGCACTTCCACTAAAGATCTCTTAAATATAAGAAATATAAGAGAAAGATGTATACTACAGAATCTTCCTATCTTACCGTAAATCTTAAGCTGGCTGCTGATGCAGCAGAAACCGACTACACCATGTAGAGAATTGCTTACAGATGGGGTTAAGGACCTATCAGCTTGCGTCATCTAGAGTTTTATGACAAATCTTTGTATGAAGAAGAGGATCTATGACTTCTGGAAGCATTTCTTTCAATAGAAAGAATGACTGGAATTGTTCCTCAGGGGGTTTATATTATCCTTGAGGGCCACTGTCCTGCGGTGTTTAGCTCCAACCTGCCTCAATACACCTGCCTGAAAGTTTCTAGTATGCCTTGCATGACCTTTACTAGCTGGTTCAAATGTGTTTAACTGGGGTTGGAGCTAAACTCAGCATCACAGTGGCCCGCCAGAGGAAGGATTGGACATGCCTGGTCTATAGTTTCTGTTGTAAAATAAAGTATTTCTGAGCTGTCTATAAAGCTATTTATAAAGCAATCATTAGCTGTAGAAGTGATAGTTCTACCATATTTCAAACAAGGAGTTGGTTTTGCAGTGTTTGCTAAATGGACCCTCTGCATTGTTTGTATGTGTTTACACAATTATATTTGTGTTAATTACATTGTTGTCATGTAAACACGCCATAAGTGTGACAGAAAAGAGAAATACATACAAAATGTGCAGAGCGGCGGTTTTACGCTATATATAGAATTATATATAAAGAAATTGTATATTTGATAAATGCCATTGCCAGATTCTTATAAAAGGTTAGGTGAATCTCTGCCCATACAGGACGTCTTTGTCACTATAGACTATATGTATGTTATGGAATTTAAGTCTTAAATATAAGTAGTCCAGCTGGAGGGATGTCGCACCTCCAATTTCTAGCCTTGTGCTGTTGCTGCATTATGTATATAGTTGTTATTTGATATAAACAAATATACATAAATGCATTAAATGTATGCTAAGGAATTGGCTATTTTATTGTAGCCATGGAGAAAGAGGATTCTGATGAGGAACAGCAAGAGGAGTCCAGTCAAAATGAAGAGGAAGAAAGAGGTAAAGCTGCTGACAAATGTAATATCCTTCTAAATAAAATAAAAACTAAGTTATTTTTACTTCTTATGTAATAATTTCTTAAAGGCTTGTTTACAAAGAATATTTAAAACTTGTCTTGTACTGTAGGCAGATTACACGCTAAACGGAAGGGGGGATCTTATCTATTTCAGTTCAAATGACCAGCTAGCACATGCTAAATGATACTTATTGAACATGTATATTTACTGGCATTAACGCAGTCATTGCTTAAAGAGTCAATGTAGTGTTTAACTTCATCTAGCTACACAAAAACTTTAACAATAGATAAAGATGTTTAATTACTCAGATTATACAAATTCACACAAATAAACTCAAATATATGTATTGAATTGTTTTCTTTAACCATTTCTCCTTTTCTTGTAGATCACATCTTTAAGCGAACACTGGACACTGTGAAGTTTCTCTGGGTTTTCCTGCTCTGTCTAACTGAGGATGCCATATCAGGTCTGAAGTCGCTCTGTAAAGACAGCTTGGACATCTCTAAGGTGCTTCGTCTTGAGAAAACTCTACTGAGCATACAACAGAATAAGGTGATGTCAATATTCTGCCAGTTATATTTTACTCCACTGAACTGGAAGATTGTTTAGATGATTATTATTGCACATGTTTATGGCTTTTATTTCCCAACAAATGGAATATTGCTGAACATGGAATGTAAGGAGAAACAAAGGGGTAACACCCATCAAAATGAATGAACGGGAAAAAATGAAATGAAATATGAAATCTGTTTCAAGCTACATTCATATGCAATTCAAAACATTCATACAATCCTATTGAAATTACATTTTTGGAAATGGGTTTCAGTCTGACAGCTCTAATCAGATTTTGCATGGTTTACTTTCCCAACCCTGTCTACCTTATTACCCAGCTTTTGAAGTCTCTATTAATGAGCTGAATTAGATTTGTTCCATTAGGAAGTGTGTACTGTTGGTGTAAACCATGGTTCCCAGTCCTGGGGTCCGTTCTTTGTACATCAGTAACTCGGTTTGTCGGATTGATTGGTTCTTTGATGCTCATCCTGGACTTGCTGTCATAGCAACAGATCCGTAAACGTAAACCTGCCCACGAGTTTATTTAATGGAAACAGGATTAGATCGCATCTTAAGGTGATACTTCAAATCTGTCCCAGCCACTGCTACTTTATTACAAGAGTTCATTACTGAACCAGGGGCAATAATCATTGAAAATAATAATAATAATAATAATATGAAAATGTATTTGAAAATAATATTATAATGCTATTATTATAAACGTGCAGTAATCTTAGATTAGTAAAATTAATTATTTTGAAGATCCAAATTAGCCAGAGATCAGTTATCACGATCAGAAGATCTGGGATCTGTCAAATCATCTCAGATGTACTAAGCAACATACTAAGAACAGACAAATGAACCCCTGAACATTTCAGATTTGTTCCTATCTTGATTCATCTCATAAACTGGTTGGTAGAATCCAAGACCTCAAATATGTGTTAGATAAGAACACTTCAAAAATAATCAGTGTTGGGGTACTCCAGGACCTGTACCCACTGGTCTAAACACTGGCCTCTATATTGGGTTGTGTTCTGCACACCTGCCTTAGATTACCCATGATAACAAAATCAAAGTTTTTAGCTTTAATAATTAATATGTATCGTTTTTGCATCTAGCTTATAGTATTTACATTTTTAAACAAGTGTGCTCCTAAACAATTATTCTAAATTTGCTAGATAAATGCTTTCAAAATGTAGTTTCTCTACCACTAATAAGGATAAACAATTTTAATGACATAACTCATTAAACATGTTCTGTCCCGTCAAACGCTCTCTAGAATCTGAATCATCCTGCCCATAGCATTATAAAAATACACTAGAGATTTGGGAAAAGTATGGTTTCAGGTATGGTTTTTGCATCCACATAGTGTGCTTTGTTCCAGAGGCTGTATCATTTGTGTAAGTTGAATTTAAAGACGCCATGGAGGAGAACAATCATCACAGCCTCTGCATTATAAACAGCACTGAATAATGTGCTGTTAATAATGCCAGTAATTATTACTTATTACCAGTAATAATTACTGAAATAATGCCACTAACAATAATAAACTGCATGCTTCCTTTTCCAACTGCACGTCATAACATTACTAAATATTATGCTTTTTTCTGTAGAAATGTTTTTATATAAAATCTAAATAGAGAATCTATCAGACTTCACTTTTAATACAACTGTGACAAGCTCAAGTGTGGCTTTGTCAGCCTGTGATGTCAATGAAATATTATTAGCTATATATTTTTCATATTTTATCATATATTCTTAAAATGACACTTCTCGTTGTTTAGGGCAGGGATGTCACTCATGACAGTATTCATCAGTTCTACAAAAACTGGCTCTCCAGACAAGACACGTTGGCATCATTGGACAAAGATGAAGAGGATATACAGGAAATAATCTCCACACCTCCAGCCATGAGCAGCTACCCATGTCGCTATGTCAAACTCAACAGTCTCCACTCATGGGGCAGCAGCCTCTCCAGGTATGCTAATAACCTTATACATGTATTAGCATGGCATTGAAAAGACTGGTCAAATCATTTTTTGGTATAGTGCTTACAGAATCTAGTGACCTCAGGATGAATATACTGAGGTAGAAAACAAACTGTGTAACTGGTAAAACAGGAAAAATTATTCTGACTAATGCGACAGTTACCCTTAAGTTACCAAACATATAAACATATCAAAAGGACAATTGGACTTTGCCTTAAAGCAACAAAGGGAAGCTATTTTCTCAGGGGAAAGATTAATCAAAATGAGTAACATAAAACAATTAACAAAATGCTTTGGTTGTAGGGGACTGTAGTACACAGTGCATCCGGAAAGTATTCACAGCGCTTCACTTTTTCCATGTTTTTTTGTTATAGCCTTATTCTAAAATGGATTGAATTAATATTTGTTTCCCTCAATTCAACAAAAAATACCCCATAATGAGAACGTGAAAGAAGTTTGTTTAAAATCTTAGCAAATGTATAAAAAAAAAAAAAAAAGCGAAATAGCCAATTAGCAATTGCTGCGTTGTTAGACTGGTCTTATTGACTGACGATGTTAATTTGCTCATTGTGTGAGCCTGAATTTAAGACGCTTGAAATGGTTCACTCGCTTAACTTTCAACACTGTTGCATCTTTCACTCAACATTATAATAAACACATTCCTGGACAGAAAGCTAATTGTTCATTTTAAGATTGTGTTTCAATCTGAAATGTCACATCAGGAAACGTTTGCGAAAACTGTATCATGTTGAATTGACCTTTATCAATGTTTTTCAGCTGCCAGACGGATGACACTCTTCTCTTAACACGCCAGCCAACTCAAGAAGACTTGGATGGCCTGGATCTTACTCACATGGATGCTGACCAGAACTGCATACATGGAGATGTCCTGCCCGAGTAAACATCACTTTCTTCTTTCGTTCAAACATCATCTTCTTTTTCACTGTCTAACACAACAAAATATCCACTTTCTCAGCCTTGTTAAACTCTTGCTTTTTATAACTTGAAGATGCTATTGTGTAATGACTTTCTGTTTGCACGAGCTTATACGACTGTGTCATTTCTGTTGTTGATTAATTTATTCCTCATAAGAAATCCTGATTACAATGAAGAGCTGAAGGATCATGATGAACGATGTGAAAAGGTAACAGACGGATGGACAAATGAAGAAAATACACCCAACGTTGTTCTGCCAGAGTTTCCCAGACTGAATCATCTGCATGAGGCAAAAAATGAAGAGATCCAAGAGCCCAGAATGCTCAATCAAGAGACCAGAGCACTTACTGCCAGTGAATTGCTGCTTAACAAGTGAGACACACACACACACACACACACACACACACACACACACACACACACACACACACACACACACACACACACACACACACACACACACACACACACACACACACACACACACACACACACACACACACACACACACAACATGATTGAAGACATTGCAGCAAATATCATTGGTAAAAAAATAAATATATTATTTAGCGGTAGGACTTTATCAGTAAGGGTCAACAGTTTGTTCTTGGCTCTTCATCATCTAATGTTACTGCAGACCTCAGAGTGATGATGGGCGGCAGGTAAACTGAGGTGTTTGACAGTCATTAGAGATGATGTTACAAATATGTTTTTGAATATATTATGTGTGAAATCATTTCCTGTTAGCTCTGAGGACTTTATTTTCCCTCTTCAATAAGTTTTGTTTATTGGTCTAATTCTTGTTTCTCTTTTTAATAATAAACCTCACATTGGGTTAGTCACTAAATTCATTCTCTTGTGCTTCATTCCCACCCTTTGGGAATTATGTTCCATTGATGAGTTCAAAATAAACTAAAACTGTTTAGTTGTGCTATCTTACAATCAATATATAGTAAATGTATCTTAAAGATATAACCGGTTGAAACCTTAAAGTGGCGATAGTGGCAATAATGAATAGTTCACCCAAAGATTAAAGGGTTAGTTCACCCAAAAATTAAATTTATGTAATTTATGGCTCACCCTAACCCACATCTTCACACACAGTTTAAGATATTTTATATTTAGTCTGAGAGTGTATGCAAGTGTATGCACACTATACTGTCCATGTCCAGAAAGGGAATAAAAACATCATCACAGTAGTCCATATGAGACATCAGTGGGTTAATTAGAGTCTCTTGAAGCAGAGAAAATACATTTGGGTCCAAAAATAACAAAAACTACGACTTTATTCAGCATTGGCTTCTCTTCCGCGTTTGTGTTCAATCCTCAAATAAAGATTTGAAAGGTTATGAATCAGCAGCGTATTGATTCATGATTCGGATTGTGTGTCAAACTGAAATCACGTGACATTGGCGATCCGAATCATGAATCAATACGCCGATTCATAACCGTTTGAATCTTTATTTGAGTATTGAAAACAAACTCGGAAGAGAAGAAAATGCTGAATAAAGTCGTAGTTTTTGTTATTTTTGGACCCAAATGTATTTTAAATGCTTCAAGAGAGGTCTTACGGGTGTGGAACGACATTAGGGTAAGAGTTAATGACATAATTTTTTTTTTTTTTTTTAAGTATAATCCAAGACCAGGTTTTGAAAACACTGCATCAGTTCACAAAGGCACACACACACTTCAAATATGTCAGGTTTTCAGAAGGCCGTTTTCTAATTTCTCTCTTTTCACTACCTTCATACAGGATATTTGATATTCCAGAGATTGAGGAGTCTGAGAGATTCTACTCTTCATTGCCATGTGGTGTGCGTCTCATCTTTGCTCTCTACAATATGATGGAGTCTCAGTCAGAGATGTTCTGTTACTTTGTGATTATCTTCAATCACATGGTGTCTGCCTCTCTGCTATCACTCTTTCTGCCCATCCTCATCTTCCTGTGGGCCATGCTGTCAGTGCCACGACCAACCAAGCGCTTCTGGATGACGGCTATTATCTACACTCAGGTCAATATCTTCCCAACAGCAGATGATGTTAAAAATCATTGAGTGTATTTAAATGCACAATTAAGCCGATTATGCTTAATAAGCCGACACTGTACGTCATGTAAACGCGGTAACCGCAGTTTTGTTTTATTGGAGTAAGGCCTTAAAGGAGTTAAGCATAAACCGGACGACACAGGTAGTTTTTTGCCCGATTTTGCGTTGCATGTAAACGCATGAACCTGCTTTTTGATGGCTTAGTAAAGTGCCCATGTGTGATACGTGAAAGGATTGCATGATTTGAGCAGATTTAAATACATCCAGACAGAGAAAGTGATTTGCATGAAAGTAAGAAGGAAATATATTAAAACGAAGACCAAGAAATTTGTAAAGATGTGTTCTCATGCAGCAGAAGTAGAAGAGGTTCAGTCTAAACGCTGCATCTGGAACTGATGAGGGATAATATGAGCCGTAAATTTCTGCTGACACGTTTGCAAGATTTATTTAACTTTATTACAAATGAGATAACAATTTGAATACTCTATATTCTTTCTAATTATTCTTTTTGATGTAACTACAAGAAAAAAACCCGGTTTATTGATAAAGCCATGTAAACGCGGTTTACTTGAGTTGTCAGCTTACTAGTGTCCATGTAAACGTGCTCATTGACTCAGCCATATCATCTGTGCCCATGTTTATGAGCTAATATATATAAACAGAACCATCAATTGTATTTGTAACATATAGCTTCAGGCTTAAAAGTAGATTTATTGTAACGAACTGCTCTGAGACAGAAGGTTGGGTTGAAGATCCAAACGCAGTATTTATTGAAGGGTAATCCAAAGTCGTAGTCAATAGAACAGGCAAAAGGTCATAACAGGAAATCAGTCCGAAAAAGCAAACAAAACAGGAGGAACAGGCAAAACGGTAATCCACGGAGAAGGCAAGAAATCAAAGATACATGAAAACCGGGAAACGCTCAAAAATGCAGTTGTGACACTAAACAAGACTTCGCAATGAATGACAGAGATAACCAGGCTTATATAGGCAGAGGTAATGAGGTGATGAGACAGGTGTAAACAGTGAGTGCTAATGAGTCCAAGGATTATGGGTAATATAGTTTGTGATGGAGTGACAGTGCGGGGTGGAGTGCCCTCTGGTGGTGATCATGGGCACTCACACTGATGAATTGTGACATTTATAATGATTTGTGGAGCACCTACTTGCTCTTAAACATCACCCAAGGGGTATCAACTCAAAATATGGACGTACAGGATGTGCCATCTCCTATTACTTAAATGAACACCAGTAATGTTAAGCCTATAACTTAATAACTTGATTTCTGTGCTTCATAGGACAAAATAGTCTACTTCAGACATTCAGTGCAGTGATTGAGTGTTTTAGCACATATACTCAAACGTATAGGAAACTCACAAGGAAGATAAGAAGGACACACATTGCAGTGAGTTCAATGCCTGAGTTACAGAGTGTATGCTGCACTATTGCTGTGCTACACCAACTTCCTTAATATTAACACACACCTCCTCTGCTTTACTTCCAGGTTGTGTGATTGTCTCTGTTCATTCAGATAGGCGATCCAAAGCCCTCAATCTGTAAACTGTTGTCATCAGTTGAGTCCTCCAGACAGTTTTCTAATAACACCATCTCATGTGTGTTTCTATATACTGTATACGTGCATGAAACTCACATTGTTCATCCAGTTTGTGGTGACGTGAGCTAACATTTCAGGAAGCGGAGTGAATCTTTGAACCCTCTTTGGTCTGCATCAACTCCACCGCGATTCCTGTCCAAAGCTGTCCTCCCATCTTATTCCTCTTTTCTTCATCTCTCAACACGCAGCTCACAGTTGTGGTGAAGTACTTTTTCCAGTTTGGCTTCTTCCCATGGACTACGTCAGCATATCGTGGCATTAATGCAGAGCGTGCATTTGCATTGCCCAACATAGTTGGAGTTGAGAAGAAAGATGGCTACGTCCTGGTAGACCTCATCCAGTTAATTGCTCTGTTCTTCCATCGCTCCATCCTTAAGGTACTTATTTTGCATACATTAAGTTGGGTAAAATATTCAATTAATTAGAAATATTTTTATCATTATTTTTCATTATTTAATTAATTTGAACTGTTTGAAACTAACATTTTCCCTCAAACTAAAATCATTGGAAAAGCGTTTGGCCCTTCTTCATTTCTCCCAAACCGTACCTATACGCACAGATCAATGCGGTTTCCAGATGAAATGAATACTAGGGCAGTAACACCAACTAATTGAATCCTTTTCACAAAAAAAATCATCATTACAGAGGCAGATTATCGATTAATAAAGACAATAAAGAATGAATGCGAAGTTCCTGGCACAATACTGTATTATGACCTTAAAATACTTTTACCATAGTGCATAAAACGACAACGGTAAATACTCTCCTGTCACAATAAATAACTACACAGAAATGAAGGAAATTTGTTTAATAAATAGAAACTCAAAATATTTTTGTATCTGAACCACATAAAAAATGTGATAAATCATGAAAATAGCACTATTTGGCTGCGTCATCAGAAATAAAACACCCAATTACCCAATATGCTTAAAGAATCTTTTAATATTATTATAATAAAGGTTGTCAAATCTCAATAAATGTTCATTGTATTAACTCAAAATTTCAGTTTCAATGAACTCAAAATTTTAAGGCAACCAGGTAACTTTTTTTCTAAATAATTTTTTACAGTGTAGTAACTTACAAGAAATAAACCAATTAGTAAGTAGTTGAATGTGGTAGTTCACCCCCCTCCCCGAAAGACCTTTCAAAACCCTCAAAAGCTCACAATGACGTCAGCCGCTATTACTTATTAGTTAAAAGAGTGTTAAAAGTGCATTACTCATTTATTCCTGTGTTCATTAATGATGACACAATATTCTAAAGTGTTTCCCATAAAACAAATTCATTTTGATGTTTGCATCATGTAACCAGCTCCATATGTGTGGCTTTTGCAGGCTAGTAAACGTGTTTGGTAGCTCACCTGGTACAGCATTACACATGTGATGTTAAGAACTCTGGTACCAGTATGTGTTTTTAGATAACACTATTGGTAAGGTTTAGTGTAGGTGCTACTAAAGCAATGTAAATCATTTAGTAGGAAGGTCACAAGAGGCTAATTTTTCCAGTGATCCTGATTTGTTTTCCTTTTTTGAGATGGCACTCTCTATGAAGACTACAGGGGTTGCTGCCTTAAAATTGGTCCAAATTAAAGTATCATTGCAGGCGGTCTTTGCATCAGGAGCATGCCTATGATGGCTGTAAATGCTGCCGAGTTCAGTGGTTGAGTGAGATGAGATGCTGATGTGTTTTTGTGCCTTCAGTGTCATGGTTTGTGGGATAACAAGGAGGTGGAGATGCCAGACTTTTTTAAGAAGCTAAAGAGGAAAACAGAAAAAAACAAGATGACCGAAGGATCGAGACGACGAGGAGAACGCACAAGTAGACGAATTCCCTTCATTCCTCTCCAGGCTTCATTCAATTCTTTCCTTCGGAGACAGAGAGCAGAGAGCCCTGAGAGACAGGGTAACATCTCCATATGGATATGCCTGAGGAATATACAGAGATACGCATATACATTCAAAAATACATGCACATACATATACACAGGGACACATTTTGCACGGGCCAGTTTGTTCTCTATATGTTTTGTTCATGTCTACTGTTGCATGATGTACGCTAATATCCTTATACTAAATATTACACCATCAGATGAGAACCATAGCAGGATAAAGCATTCACAGAGGAAGCAGCAGAGGAATGTGCCGCTCAGCAGGAAAGAGCGAATGAAAAAGTACATGAATGACCGGATGCTGGAGGCCAAAGCTGCTATCATAGAACTGTAAGCGATAAGTACATATTCAATTAAACATTTGTACATTTGAAAATGTATTGTTCTAGTAAGTTTTACATAATCAAAAACATTAATATAAAAAAAATCACTTTTTTTCAGTGTCTGGAAATTTTGGTTATTACATTTATTTTTAAAATATAATAAAATAATCAGTATATAATAATAAAATCACATTAGGGGTGTAACGATTCGTTTTAACAACGATTCGACTGAAATAAAACAGTCACACTGATTTAAATTTTTGGCTAAAAAGTTACTGAATCGATTTCAAGTCACTGAATCGTTTCGGATCAGATCGTTCTAAATGAACCAATATCGTCCTTAAATCGTATCGACAACCTCAATTCGCGATACGAATTGAATCTTTGTTAAAACGAATCGTTACACCCCTATATCACACACAAACAACGATGCACACCATATTTATGATGAATATATACAGTGGCCTTTATTTTAAAAGCGTTTTATGTAATTTCTGGAAAGACGTATTATCAGTTTGTTGTTAAACAACAGTAAAACAAAATTATATAATGTGCAATCCAGACTAAGGTCTTTTCTGTACAACATTTATTAACAACAAAGCAATGGGGGAAAACATACAGTAAGCATTTAGTTTATTCTTGAGACACCTGTCACTGGGCATGTGAGAAACTAACTAACACCACCTCAATGAAGCAAGAAAACCAAAGAGGTTGAGTAGAGTCACTGCAACTTCTGTACATAATAACTTCGACATACGTCACTGAGTATTTTTGTATGTGTTCTATCCATCAAATGCAATGAATATCTAGTGTCAAGCACTGTATCTGATGGTCAGGAATCCTGAAACAGCACATATGCTCACCAATCACTCTGTTTTCACAAAGTGTGACCCTGGAGCACTAAACCAGTCCTGCGTCTCACGGGTATATTTGTGGCAATAGCCAACAATACACTGTATGGGTCAAAATTATAGGTTTTTTTAATGCGAAAAACCATTAGGGATATTAAGTAAAGATCAAGTTTCATTAAGATATTTTGGAAATTGTAAGTATATTAAAAATGTATTATTAGTTGTAGCTAATATGCTTTGCTAAGGACTTCATTTTGACAACTTTAAAATAGATTTTCTCAAAAAAAATATTTTTGTTTTTTTGCACCCTCAGATTACAGATTTTCAAATAGTTGATTCTTGGCCAAATATTGTCCTATCCTAACAAACCATACATCAATGAAAAGCTATTTATTCAGCTTTCAGATGATGCATGAATCTCAATTTAAAAAAGAAATCACCCTTATGACTGGTTTTGTGGTCCAGGGTCACATTTCTTCTGCATTGATTGTTAGTCTGGGGCAATTTATATGTCTATTGTGTGTTTCCAAATAACAACATTTTAAGATATTTTTGTGGAATGCTGCTATATTAAAACAATTCAATAACAATACTCATGCTCATTTAAAACCTTTTTGTTTCAGTGCTCTACACACATACTTACCCATAAGGCAATTCTTCTATGACATCATTCACCCCGAGTACAGCCCGGTGTGTGATGTGTATGCGCTGATGTTTCTGATAGATGTGGTGAACTTCATCATCATTATATTTGGATATTGGGCTTTTGGAGTAAGTATTTGAAGTGCTCTCACAATCCTACAGGAAGTTTTGTCAGGTTAGGTCACCCAAAAATGTATTTAGGTGAGCCATTAATTACTCCCTCATGTCGTTCCAAACCCATAAGATTAAATAAAGTGTAACAAAATTTTAGAAAGTATATTTTATAAAAATACAAATTGCACAATAGCAAAACAGATCTATTTAATCATTAACTATTAAATGCATTATTATTATTCTGCATGAAAGACCCATGCCGGGTAGATGAACACGCTAAAGTGTACACAACTCTTTATTTGAACATCTGAGCAGACTGAATTTCATTGTTGAGATGTGACCAGCACCTTTTATAACTTGCCCATTTGTTTCTCTGTGTTGATTTGTATTTGGCCATTAATGAGTGTACTGATTGTTTGATACAGAAGCACAGCGCGGCCGCCGATATAACAGAGTCACTGTCAGAAGACCAGGTTCCTGAGGCGTTCCTCGTCATGCTTCTCATCCAGTTCACTACCATGATTGTGGACCGAGCACTCTATCTCCGTAAAACTCTCCTGGGGAAGTGTGTTTTCCAGGTAGTGCTTGTGTTTGGGATCCACTTCTGGATGTTCTTCATACTGCCTGGTGTCACTGAAAGGTGAGGAATAACTGAACTGAAAAACAAAAAAGACAACCAAGACAACAGGAAGACTCATGCCTCCAGCAGTTTATAGATTTGTTGCGTGACTCGAATGGAGGTATCCGTCAGCATATCAACAATCCTAAATTAATGTAGTGTACCCTAGATAATCTCAAATAGAACATATGAAGCAGGCCCCTAATTTGACCTTGTTACTAGGGGTGTATTGATTCGTTTTAACAACGATTCGATTCGTATCACGATTTGAGGTTGTCGATACGATTTAAGGACGATATTGGTTCATTTAGAACGATATGATCCGAAACGATTCAGTAACTTGAAATCGATTCAGTAACTTTTTAGCCAAAAATTTAAATCAGTATGACTGTTTTATTTCAGTCGAATCGAATCGTTGTTAAAACGAATCGTTACACCCCTACTTTTTACACCCCTGAAAGACCAGATAAACCAGAATTTTCAGAGAAAACACTAGCTATGATCAGCTCTTTTACATACAGTATTATAAAAGTATAAATTACTAGTATACATTTAAATGATTTGTGGTCTCTGATAAAAAAGCAGTTCGAATTGCTCATGTTAATTTTCCTCCAATATTTCTTATTTCAGGAGATTCAACCGGAATCGAGTTGCTCAGCTGTGGTACTTTGTCAAGTGCATCTATTTTGGTCTCTCAGCTTACCAGATCAAATGTGGCTACCCGAACCGTGTTCTTGGAAATTTTCTTACCAAGAACCACAACTACTTCAACCTCTTCCTCTTTCAGGGGTCAGTCAATCACTCACAGAAACAATGAACAAATTAGCTATTGTGAAGTCTGTTCAACAGAACGAATAAAACTTTAAAGGCCCAATTATAATGTGTGGATAATTTCTATAGCTCAAATAATCAGTGGAGAAGCATGATGCGTTCATGATTTGCTTGTGTAGTTGTCACCTTAGACAGTGTGTCTGTCTCACTGATGGCCGGTTTCTCCCCCACAGGTTCCGGTTAGTTCCGTTCCTGACTGAGTTGAGGGCCGTGATGGACTGGGTTTGGACCGACACCACCCTTAGCCTGTCTAACTGGATCTGTGTGGAGGACATCTATGCCAACATCTTTATCCTCAAGTGCTGGAGGGAAGCGGAAAAGGTGAAAACTTGCCATCAAAATGAATTATATTGTCTTTCTAAACTGATGTTTTTGGGTTCATTGTCCTTTGAGCACAAATAAGTGGTTCAGATGAGTTCAAACGGGTGACATCATACCACATTAATGAGACAAAAGGTATTAGAATATTTCTGTGTTTAGTCGATTTTACTACCTCAATCTCAGGCCGAATTTGAGAGAAAAAAAAATACTTGCATCTTCCTCAGAACCATTTGAAAACTTCAGCTGCAATCTTTATCAACATTGAGTTCATTTTAAACAGGGTTCCCATGGGTCCTTGAAAGATTATGAATCTGAAAAGAAATGTCAAGGCCCTGGAATTGTTTTGAAGAAAAACACACATAGATACAGGTCCTTGAAAGTGCTTGAATTTATGTTGTGCAAGAAGTTTTCTGCAAAAAAAAAATCATATTATTCCCTCTGGTCTGCTAATGTGTTATTTCACCAACACTTTTTGGCCTATGCATTCTAGCTTGCTTGATTTACGTTAGTTACACGTTACGTACATGTTAAGTGTTTCCCACGTGACGTACATGTGCACAAAACTACTATAATGGCCCCAATTGTAAAACATAGCAAAAATGGGTTTAAACCACTGAAATGTGATGCCTGGAAAATGCAAGTTTCAAGATATTTGAATGTGTCCCCACGTTAAGTTCATGAATTTGAGGAAAAGTCTGGAAAGTCCCATAAAGGTTCTTGAATTTGAAGTTAACCAAGGTGTGGGAGCACTGTTTAAAGTGTCTGACACACAATCCTGTGTGAATGACCAAACTTGTGTTGTGAAGACATTATAATGTCATGCTCTAGGGCAGTGGTTCACCCTCACACAAGATTTAACTCATTGAAATTGAGAAGTGCTGTGTCAGTGATCACAGGTGTATTCAGAATGTTTTCTGGCCGCAGAAATACCCTCATCGACGCGGGCAGAGGAAGAAGAAGGTGGTGAAATACACCATGGGCGGCTTCATCATTTTTGCTCTTATCTGCATTGTCTGGTTCCCTCTTCTCTTCATGTCATTGGTGAAATCTGTAGCAGGAGTAACCAATCAGCCTTTAGATGTGTCCATCCAGCTGAGCATTCTGGGATATGAGGTGTGCAATTTAATCCATTGACATTGCTATCTGTATGATATGTGCTCAAATCATATATTTAAATGTTTTATATATGTGAAATATGTCTATATATTAAAACACATAATTATGATATGAATAAATATATATCAGAACTGGGAAATATTATGTGTTCGTTTCCGTGAATAAGACAGACTAGTTACGTCTTAAAAGAGCAAGAGGGATAAAGCAGCAGACTGGAGATCTCCAATGGAGAGTAAAGGCCTGGACACACCATGCCGTCTGCGTCGACTAAGCATGTAGAATCTGCGATGGCCGTCAGAGAGAGAGTTGTTCAGCTAAGTGAAAAGTCAGTGCATGAGAATAAAGGCAAACGTCAAGATAGTAAACAGACTATTGAGACCTGCTGATATAGACAGATATTTCCTCACACGCAGGCACAGAACACAAGTGTTAGTAGACAGTTGCCTTTAGTCCTTTTGGTATGTTTAAGCCAATTGGCACCTCCCCTAGTTTCTCTTGAAGCCAATTCAGAAGTGACTTAAACTGCAATTCCTCGACTGGCCAATAGAGACATGCTCAGGGTCCAGAAGGGTGCAGAATTTCATTGAGCCCCGTGTTAAAATTGCCAACTTTACAGCAGAAATAAACATGTTTAAAGCCTGAGACAAATTGTGGGTTTGGTCTATATGGCTAATTTTGCCCTCCATGACAACTGTGAGGGGGGCAACTTTTTTTATAACTCATTCGTTTACATTATATAAAGCCTTCTGCACAATCAAGGGCGTGTCCACTTTGAGTGACAGGTGGATTGCCATTTGTCTGCTGTCTGTTAGTCATCACGTCACCTCAGCTCTGCCCACCTCCCATCTCTTTGCCCATTCTCAGTTATCCTCGAGTGGCGTGCGGTGACCCGCTGCTAAGATGGCCACGTCGACTTTACATTTCAAAACTGCTCTTCAGACTCCTATGGATGACGTCATGGACACTACGTGTATATTTTTTTTACAATCTAGGGTTCAAGCGCAGCTTTATGGCCGAGATGCGGCTGATGAGAGGCGATAACATCGCCGCTAGTTCTTTGACATCAGCTTGATGTGTCCTGGGCTTTAGAGAACTCCAAAAAGCAGTGGGATTTAGGAACAGGAGCTCCAAAAGGGCTTTAACTATTGATAAAGAAGCCCCATCCTCTTTGGAAATCTCCGGGCTGCAGCTACATTATATGACCAAATATATGTGGACACCAGCATCTAATTAATGGATTTGCTTATTCCAGTATTATTTTGGTGAGGAGATATTTTAATGATATGCCATACAATGTCATTCTAGAGAATTGTGTGCTTTCAACTTTGTTGCATCAGCTTGAGAATTAGGGATTAGGAAATAATTACTATAGGAAAGCATAACTTATATACATCTATAACATTATATCACCAACTATTACAAGGTCAGAGAGCTCATAGGAACAAAGTAAATAAAGGCAATCATCTAAACTGCTAAATTGTGGCAACAAAAATGTGTTACATTTCTTATTTGTGTGTGTGTGTGTGTGTGTGAGCCTGTTTATGTGGTTTATGAGGACACAAATTTGTATAACTACATGGGTATTACACTGGTATTACACTATAAATGTGGTTTATGAGGACATATCAAATGTCCCCATAATTCAAATGGCCTTAAAAACATACTAAATGATGTTTTTTTGAGAAAGTAAAAATGCAGAATGTTTCCTGTGATGGGTAGGTTTAGGGGCAGGGTTAATGTAAGGGGATAGAAAATACAGTTTGTACAGTATAAAAACCATTACGCCTATGGAGAGTCCCTGTAAACCACATAGACCAACATGTGTGTGTGTGTGTGTGTGTGTGTGTGTGTGTGTGTGTGTGTGTTTACAGCCATTGTTCAGCATGAGTGCTCAGGAGAACAATTTGATCCCATACTCTCAATCAGCCTTGCAGCGGATGACCAATCAGTACGCCACCTACCCGGTACACCAACATAGTTATCAACAATCACACTTTAAACCTTGAGTTTAAACAGCTAGACTGTATCCTTATGTTTTGGTCTGATCAAACTGTCCTCCTCAATTAGTCGGCGATGCAGTTCATTGTGAACTATATGGCAGAGGACATAGTGACGGCAAAGGTCAAAAGTGACGCCAGTCTGCTGTGGAGCGTCAGTCCTGCCAGCCGAGATGCCATGATCAGTGAACTCAGCAACTCCACACACTTCTACATCACACTGCGCTGGACTTTATTACGGTATAGTCTCACAAGCACAACAGCTGCACTCATTATACAGGCCAAAGGCTCGATGATGTTTTCGTTGAGTAGACAGCAGATCATTGTTTCTAGTACTGTTTAGTGTACCATGATGGGAAGCAGTGCTGTATGTTTTCACTCATGCTCATAATCATGTTATATATTTTCATAACATTTCACACGTGTGACGTGTCATTGTGTGTTTTGCAGAAATGCATCGCTGGTGATGAATGCCGAGGCGGCCGGTGAACACACAGTGAAGTATGAAGACAGCACACTGAGAAATGAACTGGTGTCGATGCTCAAAGGGACATACAGCCGGCCAATGTAAGTCTTTCTCAAACATTTCAGTGTGGACTCTCTCTACGTCTGTTTTTGCCACTTCTCATTCTGTCTGTTTTCTGATGCTTGTCAGGATGCTGAAAAATCTCCTGCCAAAGTATATCAGAGGAGCTTCTGGACCTAATGCTAAAGTGGCACATCGACTTAAAGTGGGTGAGTTCAATCTGAACATTGAATGTATTAAAAGAAAAATCAGAGCCTCTGCTCTTAAACCGAACCTGTTTTATTCTAGCATCATGCATTCTTTTTTTAATCAACACTTGAGTGTGGGTAATTTTCATAAAAAAAGCAACATTTTGAGCAAAAAGCTGAAAAAAAATAAGTTTTTGTCAAAGACTACATTCAGATCAGATTCAGAGATGATCAAACACAGATGGACGAGATCGAGTCCATCAACACCTCTAATGCGTCACAATCCTATAGCTCGTCCTGGGTCATTTCATTCAGTAACATAAGGCAGTTCTGATTTATATGATGTTTAATGTTGATGATTACATTAATTTACATATGCATATGATTACATATGATCTTGCTGATTTCTGCTTCTTTTCCAGAAGATGTTTACTAGTGTACCCTATCACATAACAGTAAAAACATGGAAAATCCTGTCAATGGCAGGGAAAGAGATAAATGCTTAAAATTAACTAATTCTGAACTATTTCTAGCCCTGTTCTTGCCTGCATTCTTTTTGACCAGGGGTGTCCAATCCTGTTCCTGGAGGGCCACTTTCCTGCAGTCAGCTTCAACCCCAATTAAGCACACCTGAACCAGCTAATCAAGGTCTTAATAGGTACACTAGAACCGGCCAGGGAGGTGTTGGGGGAAGTTGGAGCTAAACTCTACGGGACAGTGGCCCTCCAGGGCCGAGTCTGGACACCCCTGTTGTAGGCAATTGTTGAAAATGTATTTTTAACACTTCTCGTGTTTCTTGCCTCCTTAACCCACAGCCCATTGCCAATGGTTCCAGATTATTTTTGTTTTCAACATTCACTTTACGTTAAAACATCACACTCTTAATGTGGATCATTAGAAAGATTTTAGATTGATATTTGACCTCTGAATATGACATAACTTTAGCCTGGTTAAAACCAGACCATTCTCAGTAGTAACTGAGTTAAGGTCTGGAAAAGCTTCATAGACAAATCATTTCCAAAGGGAAGTCACCAACGGACGATGATGTATGCTGAGCGACGGAGAAACATCTGAGAGAGCAATTCTCTGTTTGTTACTTTGAGGAAGATCTTGCAATGGCTTCTGATGGCTTTTGCCCTTGTTGTAAAAGAAATATGTGGCCTGACTGGAATACAAAGGGAGGGACACAGGCATAAGCTTCTGCTTTATGCGGACGATCTCCTCCTATTTTTGTCTAATCCAAATTTCTCTATACCAATTGCTCTTTCAATTATTTCTGATTTTGGGAGAGTTTCGGGATATAAAATTAATTTAACGAAGAGTCTTCTTTTTCCCATTAATGAAAAAGCACATCAATTGTCATTCCAATCTTTTCCATTTTCAGTAAGTCTTGACAAATTCCCTTATTTAGGTGTGAGTATAACACGCAGGTATAGGGATCTATTCAAAAGCAATTTTAAGCCAGCATTAGAAAAGGCTAAAAAAGACATGGTACGATGGTCAACCCTACCCTTATCTCTGGCTGGGAGGATAAACTCCATTAAAATGACAATTTTACCAAGGTTCCTATTTTTATTTCAGACAGTGCCAGTCTTCATCCCTAAATCATTTTTTAAGGATCTGAGTAATTGTATTTCTATGTTTATTTGGGATAAAAAAATTCCTCGCATAAGGAAAGAATATCTGGAAAGGAAAAAAGAGGAGGGTGGATTGGCTATGCCAAATTTTTTGTATTATTACTGGGCAGCTAACCTTCATAAATTGACATTCTGGCTCTGTGATACATCAAGTGAGGAAGCTCCAGTTTGGTCACTTATGGAGCAGCATTCATGTAATCCAGTTTCATTGCGTTCGCTGCTCTGTGCCCCAATACCCCTAAGCAAATGTTATTCTACGAATAACCCAATTATTCGTGCATCACTCAAAATATGGTCACAGTTCAGACTTCACTTTAAAAGTAAACAGGCTCTGCCCTCTGCACCTATCCTATCGAATCCTATGTTTCCTCCCTCCCTTATAGACTCTGCTTTTCAACTATGGTCCAGAAATGGAGTCAAATATGTTAAGGACCTTTTCAAAGACGGCACGTTTATTTCATTTCAGCAGTTAAAAACAGATTTTGAGATCCCTCAGTCCAATTTCTTTAGGTATTTACAGGTCCGTAGCTTTGTCAAAAAACATTTCTCTCCTTCTTTAAACCAACCAGATGGTGGCTGGATAGATGATCTGCTAAACATGGACCCTTCACTTAGGGGCATGGTATCAATCCTGTATGAGAACATCCAAAGAACCGCTTCCCCATCTCTCAATCGTATAAGGAGGCAATGGGAGGAGGAATTGGGATTGGAAATCTCAGATTTATCTTGGCAGTGGGCAATAAAATTGGTGCACTCCTCTTCAGTATGTATTAGACATGGGCTCTTGCAGTTTAAGGTGCTCCATAGGCTCCATCTGTCTAAAAGTAAGTTGGCTAAAATATATCCAGGGTTAGACTCGATGTGCCCCAGATGTAGTCTTGAACCAGCAGATCTGAGTCACATGTTCTGGGGATGCCCCAGATTAACAAAATTCTGGTCAGACATTTTCAGAACATTTTCATTTATATGCAAGAAAGATCTCGATCCGAATCCTCTGTCTTCCATCTTTGGTGTAGTGCCAGAAGAAATGCATCTAACCACTAATCAAATAGAGCTCATCGCCTTCTCCACTTTATTGGCTAGACGCCTGATTCTTCTTAGTTGGAAAAAGGCAATGCCCCCATCTCATAAACACTGGGTGAAAGAGGTGATGTCATATCTCAAACTTGAACACCTTAAATATACTATCCGAGGTTCCTCTGGAAAGTTTTATGCGGTTTGGCAACCCTTTTTATCCTATTTTGAATTTTCATTAGGGGTGGAATAGTATAATTCCCCCCCTGTTGGCATATTATTATATAATTTATTATTTCTTTGTATTTATTTTATTTTTATTTTTATTTTTTTTTTATTTTTATTTTTTTATTATTTTTTTTTTTTATTATTTTTTTTTTTTTTTTTTTTTTTTTAATATTTTTTTGGGTTGTTGGGGTGCGTCTGTGTGGGTATGTGTTAAGATGTGGTATATGTATATGGATCTGAATTAATGTTGTATGTATAAATGTTGCATAAGGAAAATCAATAAAAACATTTGTATAAAAAAAAGAAATATGATAATAGCTGATAATAGTGCCCACCGTCACTCCATCAGCATTTTTGCAAAATTTGGAAAACTTTTAGCTTCTCAGAAAACTGAAACATCTCGGGTTGATGGTCGAACAGAAAACATCGAGCTCTGGTCGCATTGGCCCCTGTTGTATTTGTATTGTGATTAGAACATGATTTGCAATATTTTGAAAATAAAATAATATTGATGAGTCTTTGGAAAATTGTCTCACAAACTCTATTCGGGCGTGTTTCAACCCAACCAGGAAAGACCACAAAGAGCAACGAAGCGATGCATTGTCAAATGTCAACAGAGCTCAACTGCACTGTGTTGCCAATTCTGCCGGTTGTTTTCTATGTCCGTGGTTTGAAGCGACTATTATGTGATATATAGACCCATGAGTGCGAACTTTAGCAGACAACCTTGCTAAAATAACACACACATAACCATCACCTGGGTTGGATTCGGGATAAGGATTCGAACAAATATAACCCAAGCCCCTTTGATGACGTGCATAATTACGTTACTGTTTATCATCTGTCCGTCATCGTCTAAAGCCCGCCCTTGATGATTTCATTGGTCCGAACAGTTTCTGTTCTGAGATAATTACTCCTCTATGGATCGAGGCCAGACCGAACCGCCTGACCTAAAAAAATTGTGGGCGGAGTTAAGTTCGGCTAGCATCCAGGCTAGATTATTAGATCTAGTCTGAGAAAATAAGCACAGAAAGGTCAGGTCCAGAGGTGTGTCTGTGTATGATCACACTCCCCATCCTCCTCATCAAAGTAGCCGGTGTAACGTTAATCCACATCTGGTAGCCGAGTGTTGTTCTTTCCTCGAAAGTTTAAATTGCTTAAAACAGACGCGATAGCTAATTCAAACGAGTGATATTCCATGGCAGCATCCATCTTTGTAATGTACAAAATCTGCTTCAACGTCGCTGTCGTCATCGTGTAAAGTCCGCCTCAGCGTTTCTGATTGGTGCTGTGATTTTAATGGATTAGAAATGGGCTCGAATGGGCTCTTTGCCAGACTACTTGCAGAGCAAATCTAAATCTGTTGGAAATTGTCTAGGTTTTCCCAGGCTAATATAACTTGGATCTGTGACAGTTATTTCTTAATTTATGTCAGGAGTGCAAAATAATCAGTCTGTAACGTATGATATTTTAAATTAAAATAAACACATACACTTATATTCAGTCATGTCTGCTGCGGTTTATTTGTGTTCACACAGATGCATGTTTAATCCAAAAGTGTGCATATTTGGAGAAATATTGAATCGCTTCTTTGAATAAAAGAATCTGCTCAAGTCATAAATGTGAATGAATGGTATTGGAACGTCAGATCTGCTGGATGTTTTTATGACTTTACGAAATCATTCACAGTCCATTCCAGCGGCTCGGAAGATCGCCATCTACAGTTCTTCCGTCCTCTGTCCATCAAACTGCAGCGGGGTAATGGGAGCTCCTCAGAGACTGCGCCGCAGTGGTGGGTGGTGGAAGAGTGTTTTCCTGAGCCTCCAGCCAGCAGATGCCAGAGTATTGAGATGATAGTGTTCAACGATAAAGTAAGCCCATCCAGTGTGGGCTTCCTAGCTGGATATGGGTGAGTTTAAGCCATTTCTACAATATCTGTAATGTCCGTAATGTAATCACATACAGAACCTGATTTCACCAAGTGCAACATGTTCCTAAATCAATCTTTGATGATCCTGGAACAACATTCAAACAAGTTAATGTTATACAGGGTTATGTACTTCTACATTAGTGATAATCACCTATAATTTCCCTCTGATTTTAAGGATAACTTGGGTAACATGGGTAGTGTTAGGTTTAGGGGTAGGGATATGGTAAGTATCATGCAATGAAAACTGTCAAGCTACTTCTGAAATCATTCGATAGCTTTTTGTAAATGACATGCATTATCGACTATCTTTGAATGTGATTTGAATGATCAGACCACAAAATAATTTGGCTCTCGTTTACACCTTGTTAGTTATAACTAAACTAGTTTTGTGAAAAGACTTAAAAGAATAAATGTATAATATAATGCACATCTGAAGGTCATTTAATACTAAATAAAATAAGCAGTATTTAACTCATGTTTGTGGCAAGAATAAAATTCAAGTATATTCAGTACAACATTTAGTGCAGTACTTCTTGCAGCGGCATACATTAATTTACAATTGCAGAACGATAAATAAATATTGAAATAATCTGGTGATTTAAAATATGAAATCTGTCCCTCTTCTTGTTTTTCTTCTCTCCCGCTGCAGCATTGTGGGTCTGTACATGTCCGTGGTGCTGGTCATTGGTAAGTTTGTGCGGGAATTCTTCACTGGCATATCTCGTTCCATCATGTACGAGGAGCTGCCGTGTGTGGACCGTGTGCTCAAACTGTGCAATGACATCTTTGTTGTGCGAGAGGCTGGAGAGATGGAGATGGAAGAGCAACTGTTTGACAAGCTCATCTTCCTGTACCGCTCACCTGAGACCATGATCAAAATGACCCACAAAAAGAATGAGTAGTTTCCATTATGACTGCATGACATTTCTGTCACGAATATCAACCTCTGCACATCTCAGAAGGACAATGTTGTATGAAATGAGTCTCTGCTATAAAGCATGAATCAGAAAGTCTTTTTATACTTAGCACTGCAGCACTATGGAATATGATATGCATTTACATCTGTCCATGACGGGATTTTGAAGAAAAAAAATGCACGGACTGCATAAACTAAAGAGCATCAATATAAAATAAATCATATACCTGAATGATAGAGGTTGGATGACATTATGTATTCTTAATTGACTTCACAATTTGTATGTTATCAATATTCATAAGAGGCATGAGTATTTATTTTTTAATATTTAAATTTTTTTAATCAGTTTGACTGTTTCAGATGTTGGAATATTATGCTGTCATTTACATACATTATGTATGTACAGTGATTCATATGATGAACCACAGCATCTTTAAAATATTTGGTCTGGGGGAATAATTGCTCACAGCCATGCTGATATAGAGACATATTGCACAGCTACGAGTGTGAGTTCAACAGCAAAAGTGTGTAAATTAATAAAACAACAATGGTGTGTCTTTAAAACTCTTTTGTGCAGAACTACTTACTTCCACCACAGATTCAAATCTCAAGTTGACAGTTAGACAGTCGAGGCAAAGCGTCTTTTACTAATTCTGAAACATCACTTTAAAACAAATAACGAAGGAACGTTGAGTCGCTTAATTGAAGATTATTGTATTATGTAGAGTAGTTTCTAATTTAGGTCTTGTCTTGTTTAGCACATGTGGTGTTTTGATTTATTTTTGTGCCATGTGCATTCCTGTCCTCAGTCTTGAACCCATGTCTCTTGTTATCTGACTATTTATTCATTTTCCCCACCTGTTGTTGCCCAATTACCTGCCTTGTTTGTCCCCTATTCAATCTCCATGCGTTTTCAGTCCTGTGCTGGTTCGCTGTCGTCACATCATTTCTTTGTTGGATGTTTCCTCCCTTTCGGTTATGTTCCCTTGATTCCTCACCTGAGTTTAAGTTTATTTCCAGTTTGGTTTTTCCACCTCGTGGGCTTTTTCATTTGGTTTCTGGTCAGGTTATGAATCCTTTTCTTCTGCAAATTGAGTCTGAACTCACTGCTTATTTTGGACCCATCCTGACATGATCATGGAGACCTAAAGGGATCGAACGACCAACCTTCCATTTTGTAGACAACCTACATGAACCACTGAACCACTGTTGCAATATCTTTGTCTTTGTCCTTTTAACAAATAAAGGGATTTCCCATGACAGCGCAAGCAAAATCATTTGTAAGTTGGGTCTTATAAGGTAATGTGAGCAGATTTCTGAAAATTGAAACCAGGGACATTTCTTGTGGTCAAAATATCACTGAAATCTAGTGGTTCAGTATTATTGTCACGTTCTCTCAGCGTGGTACAGGCAGAAGGCAAAGAGAAGAAGATCAAGTCAAACAAAATTTATTAATACAACAAAAACCCTGACCAAACTCAGAACTAACATTAACGAGATCCGAAAAGAGAAGACTGAAACACAGGCAGATATATATACTAGAAGAAAACAAAGAGAACTAATTAGGCAACAGCTGAACACAATGACTAATCCAATCCGAAACCATGGTAACTAATAAACGAGCCAACTCGGTCCAAACACCATGAACTGTTGCAGTATGCCCCCTCCTGGAAGGTGTGACCTCACGCCGTAGGAGACGGCCGAGGAGGAGGTGGTTCAGGAGGTGGACGAAGAGTAGGTGAAGAGCTGGCAAAAGGCAGGCAGGCAGACAACCAGAACCAGGGAGGAGATGGTAGGAATGGCCAGGGAGGAACAGGAGGTGATAGTAGCCAATGATATGGTTTAAGTGGGTGGAGACCTGATGAAAACCAGATGCCCAGCCAGGTAGAACCCAATGGCGGCGTTGCTGGAGGGAGGAGCCATGGTGGTACAGCATACAACGCAGCCATGGAGATGGACAACGGGGATGTTGCAGATGGGGAAAGAGTCCTGGGTGCAGATGGGGGGTTGATGGATCTGTGCAACGTGGGCATCGGAGGCCGCGACAGAGTTGTCCCGACGACTCCCTGAGGTGGAACTGGAGACCCTGAGGGCTGCGGTGGAACCGGCGTGACTGAGGACTGACGTGGAGCCTGAGGGAGGGTGGAGCCAGACTGAGCCGTAGGGGTGGAGAGCCTGAGCGAAGCGGCAGGCACGCAAGTCCATGGCGAAAGGCTGGTGATGTCCGACCCGAGTGAAGCTGAAAGGTTGAAGGAGCCCGGTGATGGCGCCAGTCCGATGGTCGACGGTGCAGCTGAGGGAGAGAGGAGAGGCAGTGGAGGAGCTAGGACAACGGGCCAAGGTGGTGTGGAGACAGCGGCCAGCAGCGGAGCCTGGGAATTCCCCAGGCCAGTCAAGGATGGCTCATTGGAAGCCCCAGGTGAATCCCTGACACAGTGAGGAGGTGAAGGGTGAACAACAGGGTAGACAGGAGATGATGAAGACTGGGCTGAAACTAGAAGTGGTGGTGGGAGGGAGGGAGGGTGGGACAAACGTATCTATCTCCCTTTCCAGTATGCACTCACACACTGTGGCGGGGTCGTGGATAGGGAACTCCTCTATTCCCTCGAACTCCACTAATCTCTCCTCTGTCACAGGCTTGCAAGCCAGATCCGATGACATAGGCTGTTGCTCCATTTCACATGGTGGTGGGCTAGGTTCTGGGGTGATAGATGCGGGTGCTGTTGTGACACACACATTCCAGACAGTGGAGAATGGCCTCCCTCCAGGTTCCCTCTGTCATGTCTGGTAAGTCACAAGGCTGGTAGTAATTAGTCCAAATCCAGAATAATGATTTTAGAGTCCCGTCATCAAAAGCAGTCCGTTGGGCTAGTGTGCAAAAACGATAAGAATAGACCAAAAAAAGAAAGTTCTTCCTGGGCTAAGGCAGTAAACATTAATGCACTATCCATTTTATGTGGTCAGTTCTTCTGTCACGTTCTCTCAGCGTGGTAAAGGCAGAAGGCAAGGAGAAGAAGATCAAGTCAAACAAACTTTATTAATACAACGAAAACCCTGACCAAACTCAGAACTAACATTAACGAGAACCGACAAGAGAAGACTGAAACACAGGCCGATATATATACTAGAAGAAAACAAAGAGAACTAATTAGGCAACAGCTGAACACAATAACTAATCCAATCAGAAACCATGGTAACCAATAAACGAGCCAACTCGGGTAGGGTGAAAACAGAAAACCAAGTCAAACACCATGAACTGTTACAATTATACTATTATTAACATTAATAATTATTCTCATTTAGTTTGATTATTAGGATTTTTGGTCTGGTTTTAATTAGTGGTGGGCCATTATCTGCGTTAACATGCTGCGTTAACGTGAGACTCTTATCGGGCGATAAAAAATAAATAACGCCGTTAATCTATTCTCAAAGTTGGGTTGGGAGCTGGGTCTATTACCAGCAATGCCATCTGACGTAAGCAGGGGTGCCGAGTAAAAGGTGCGGGGACGCACTTGCCCTGCGGTTTATCTCACATCTGATGATGCATCTTTAATATGGGTTGTAACTTGAAAATAATGTTTTATGTATGTTTCTGTCGATGGATACATGTGCTGGCTTCTCAGGGATACATTACAACAGCGATAATAAAAGAAAAACTTGGGCAAAACGGTCTCTCTTTGTAAACTGTTCAGTGCATGCGAGTACTGCCATATGTTGAATATGGCCAGTCATTTCGCCGTCATCATCAACCGGGTGTAGAGCCAGAAGATTTATTTATTTGCACTCATCCAAGAGCATGCAAATGTCTTACAGCGTGCAAATATTGAGTTATCTTTAAAGTCTTGCGCTTAAACAGACAAACTCACACAAAAAGTATGTCAACATGTCTATCACAAATCAATTTAAACATTGAAAGACTTTCTAAACGGGAAGGTTTTTAGTCACTTTTTAAAAGCATCAATCATTTGTGGAGCCCTCAGAGATTAAGGGAGAGCATTCCAGAGACGTGGCGCAGCAGCACAGAAGACTCTGTCCCCAGTGGTGCGGGTCTTAATCCCAGAGGGATGGAGCTGATGAGTGTTTATGGAGTGAAGAGAACGTTGTGAGATCTGTGAAGTAATGAGTTCTTTAAGGTAGGTGGGAGCATTGCCATGAATGTCTGTCTGTGAGGTATGACTCAAACCATTGTGAGACAGGGTTATCAAATCCAGTAGAATGAGACAATCGTTTAAGAAGTATCCCATGGTCAACAGTGTCGAATGCTGCAGAAAGGTCCAGGAGGACAAGGAGTGAGGGTGACCCAGCATCAGCTGTCATTGGCAAGTAATTTGTATCCCTCACTAAGGCTGTTTTTGTGCTGTGGCCAAAATGGAAGTCAGATTGGAACTTTTCAAAAATGTTGTTGTAGTTGAGGTGGTCCTCGAAGTCCCTGACAACTACTTTCTCTAAAACCTTCGAAAAATAAATGCAAGTTTGATATAGCCGTATAATTAGCAAGAGTTTGATGATATGGGGTGGGTTTCTTGAGTAACGGTCTAATTATAGCCGTTTTTAGGGCAGACGGTACCTGACCAGACTGAAGGGATTGGTTTATTATCATGGTGATGAGGGGACTGATGGTAGCAATATTTTCTTTCACCAGAGCTGTAGTCAAGGGGCCAAGGGCACAGGTGGAGGATCTCATCCGTCTGATGGTTGCCTCAACCTCAAATTGAGTTACTTCTGGGAATCAGCAGAATAGCCTCGAGATACCAAACTGCGGGTTAACAGTTGGAACAGACACTGTGGAGAAAACAGAGAGGTCTGCCCCGAAGGACTGTCCGAGATGAGGCTATTCTCTGTGGGTACATGAGTTGCTAGCAATCCTTCCTGCATGACACAAGCTGATTTGACTGATTAATTTTTACCCCACTCTTTTACAGGGTGACTGTATAAAAAATACTTAGTTAATCATACACTATATTATATATATATATATATATATATATATATATATATATATATATATATATATATATATATATATATATATATATATATATATATATATAATTTATTTATTTATTTATTAATTTTTTGTTTTACTTATTTAATTCTCAACTGTACATTTATACTGTGCTTTGGGGATATAGGGTATTTTTTAACCACCAAATAAGTTTAAAAAAATATTCAGAACCTTATCCTGAACCCTATTTTATTTTGGAAGGTTTAAATTTTGTGCATTTAAATGTAAGCAGTTTATTACCAAAGATTGATACATTAATGAGTTCTGGGTTATCCTGCAAAAGACCAATTACTGTTATCTACAAGTTTAGTCATTCAAGAGCTTTTGACCATGCTGTGATACTTGCACCCGTGCTGTTTCTGTGAATCTCTTCAATAAATACTGAGAACAACTTCCTGTTGCCTGTTCTTCAATAACACTGACAGGCAGTCAAAAGTTTGAAATGAAAATGTTTAAAATAATTACAAATATAAAGATAAATATATTAAAATAATTTAATCCTTTATAATTTAGTGACTTATGATTGAGGAGAGCAATAGAAGCGATCAGACCAACAATATGCAAGTGACCAGTGCCAGTTGGTCTACACTGAAAAAAAATTCTTCTTACTTAGTAATTTTGTTTTGTTTCTAGTCTAAATATAAAAAGTTCTTAAATCAAGATGCATTTACATTTTATTTAAGTAAAATGACAAGATATTTTTTTCTTGTTTTCTTAAAAATAAAGTAAATTAAGTGAGTTTTTGCTTAAAACAGGCAAAATTATCTGCCAATGGGGTGAGAAAAATAATCTTGTTTCTGATTGATATCTTGTTTCTTGTTTCCGTCCCAAACAGAAATAAGATTATTTTTCTCCCCCCATTGGCAGATAATTTAGCTTGTTTTAAGCAAAAACTCACTTAATTTATCTCAAAATTAAAAAAGCAAAAAAAATGCAAAAATGCAAAAATATCTTATGTCATTTTTCTTATTTAATAAATTCATCTTGATTTAGGAATATTTAGATATTTGGACTGGAAACAAGAAAAAAAAACTAAATAAGAAGAGCCTTTTTTGCAGTGTAGTGTTAGATGTTAAAAGTTTATGACCCAAGAACAGTAGTGAAAAATGAAGACCAAGAGTCAGGAGTGCAATTAATTAAATTAAGAAATATTTACTGAAGAATAGTTTGCAATTTCATGAGCAGAAGCCAGCTTTAGGTCTGCAACAAGCAGTTCGTAGACTAGGGGTGTAACGATTCGTTTTAACAACAATTAGATTCGTATCGCGATTTGAGGTTGTCGATACAATTTAAGGACGATCTGATCCGAAACGATTCAGTGACTTGAAATCGATTCAGTAACTTTTTAGCCAAAAATTTAAATCAGTGTGACTGATTTATTTCAGTCGAATCGAATCGTTGTTAAAACGAATCTTTACACCCCTATCGTACACCGTGCTCCCTCTCTCACGTCTCGTTGCCCCGCCCTATCGTACATACAATTTTCCTAACAGTTATAGTTTTTAAGGTCTATACACGTCATTAATGCAAGGTGGATTATTCTGATTGGCTCACAGAAAATAAATTTTAAATTTTAAACACATTGTCTACACATTGTCAGTAAATCAGATGCACGTTTCCATGCACATGTCACTTGTTAATGCTTTCACCCTAGAATTAGGCCCATAGTGACCTTCCAGGTATGGATCAGGCGTTAACTTGCCCAGAACAAGTCCACCATTCTCTTAGGATGTCCCTTGTACACATTCTCAACACTGATCTGTAACACAGAATATTGCGCACATACAAAGAAACAATCTCCCCAAGGTTGGAGCTGATTAAGCTCCAGTTCAGACCAGAAATTTTCCCCAAAACATACTGATAACATGAGCTTTCTCTCAGTGAGGGGTACAGACAATAGTACAAGCAATATTCATCTTGACTCTTTAGTGTTTCAGTAAAAGGAAATATAAAATGAATAATATATAAGAAATTAAATGAAAGACAAATTCACATTTCATATCTGGAAGTTGGGTTAAGACTGGCAACACACTGCAAGTGTCTCTTTAGTGTTTTAGTAAAAGGAAATATAAAATGAATAAAATATAATAAATTAAATGAAAGACAAATTCACATTTCATATCTGGAAGCCGGGCTAAGGCCTGGACACTGCAAGCGTGGCGTGAGCGTTTCTGCTGTGTGGCGTGTCCGATTTTATTTCAGCTCCCTTGTTAACATGTTAGAGCTTGCACACTGCCTGCGTGACACGCGCAGCTCGAGCTGCGCTGGAAACGTGTATGCTAGAAATAAAACCAACGCCTATTTTTCAAATGACACGCAAACGTGTTAGAAGCAAAATAGCATAGGAAAAGTTGTTTAGATGTCATTTTGACCTGAATATATATTATTAAATTGCATTTTGATGTTTGAAAGTCTTTAGGTTTTGACATAAATGCAGATATAACTCTAATTTAAATAAATAATAATTATCGATTTTCAAATATTGCACGTCAATACAGAACAAAATATTTTGCAGCCTATTTTGTCGTCAATACCATAGATATGTATGGCCAATACTGCCGATGTTGTCTTTGCTGTATCAGTAGGCTATTTATTTATGTTTAACATGAAGTATACAGGAAGTATAGGGCTTCTCTGTTCGTCACCTAGCACTAGCAGCAGCAGTGCCGCATCAGACACGTTTCTGGTGTGCAAAGACATAGAAAACACCACGCAGCTGACATGCAACAGAAATGCCATGCTCACGTCATGCTTGCATTGTGTCGCCAGCCTAAGTGAGCAAACACTTTCTGCACTCCTGGCATGTTAGGGGTGTGTGATACCTCCAAAATCAAAACACATGACACCTTGTTGCTATCAAGTGTTTAGCGAGACTTCACACACCTCTAGGCCAGACCCTAAGTCACCGCTCAAAATATACACTTTAGAAAATAATAAACAATCAGTGGTTCTCTTAAGCAAAATCATAACTGAAATGAGTTATGTTATGAGTTATGAGATATATAATTATAGTAATATAGGAGGATACATATTTAGGATTAATAGTTGATTAACACTTTGATTAGGCAATGTTAAATCTAAATGGGAAAAAGACCTGGAGTGCGTGTTTGATGATGAGGATTGAGAAACCAAATGTGAGAATGCTCAGACTTTGTCTCTTAATAGTCGTCATAAACTCATCCAATTGAATGTGATCCACAGAGTCTATTACACTCCGGTAAGACTACACACTTTCGAAAGTACCTACTCAGAGCTCTGTCCCAGATGTAAAGATGACAGAGGAAGTCTTTTACACATGCTGTGGTCTTGTCCTAACCTAGAGGCATACTGGGATGAGGTCTTAGAGATCATTAGTAAAGTTGTTGGCACTAATATGCCCAGGGAGCCCAGGCTTACCCTATTAGAAGACACTTCTTTACTAGATAAGCACAAGGGGGTCAATTTGAGGTTTGTTAGATTAGATTTTTTAGCAGCTATAAAATGTGTAACATTGAGGTGGAAGGATCCTAAACCTCCGTCTTCTTCTATGTGGACTACAGAAGTATCATCCTACGTACCACTGAAGAAAAAAAAATAGCATTTCGCTTGAAGAAACGTAAAGATCTGTTTACAAAACTTTGAGGCAACTTTCTCTCTTATCTTAGTATAACAACAGGACAAAATACTTAAACTTCATATAATTTTCCAAGTCTTTTGTTCAGTGTATCTATGGTTTATTTGTGGCACTGGGTGGGGATTGGGGTGTGTCATAGGGTTTTGTATAAGGAACGATCTGTACAGTCTATTTTGTATTTTGTACTGATATTTAATATTAAAACGGCACTGTATTTCAGAATCCCCCTTTTCACTAGCACTATTAAACAAATATTTATTTAATTATCTATTTTTGAATTGTTCTCATAAATTGTTTCAAATAAATACTGCTGCATGGCAAGTCAGACTTTTCTTAGTCTTGGTTTGCTAATTACATGTTACTCAAAACTATCAACTGTAGAATAGTAAAGGAATTCAACCCTTATATACTTTTAATTGGCTATGGTTTTATATACTAATTTAAAAGACAATCTGTCTTTTATTCTCAGACACATTAAAATGTGTATTTTGCTTATCTTGAACAAAAAAAGCAAAGATCTCTCATATATATACATATATGTACATCTACAAAGACACATACACAAGGCACACATCATAGATAATGAGAGAACAATATAGTTATTGAGTTTAGTGTGTATATTATATCAGCTTTAAGCTCATCTCTTACTCAACCATACCGGCTCTAACAGAAGCTCAGCTATAGTATTAATGTGATGAATAGAAAGACTCTATAACATCTATAACAACTCTGGCCAGTTGATAATACCTAGAATATCTAAATCAACTGCAGGCGGTCGATCCTTTTCCTATTTAGCACCTAAACTCTGGAACAGTCTTCCTAGCATTGTTCGGGAAGCAGACACACTCTGTCAGTTTAAATCTAGACTAAAAACACATCTCTTTACTAGGGCATACACATAGAACATTTTTAACTCTCATTATTCAGATCAATTGACTGATTGTTAGGCTGGATTAACTAGGTCAGCATGAACCAGGAACTTTTCCCATAACACCTGATGTACTCGTTACATCATAAAAAGAGTGGCATCTATGCTAATGTTAGTCTCTCTGTTTATCCCCAATCCGGGCCGTGTCCGGATCGGATGGAGGACCTGCGCCTGGACATGACCAACACATCCTGGAGTGTCTGCTGAGCCGTGTCAATTGGTGTCTCCTCTGAATTTGCCTCACCAATACATCATCCTCAATAAACCCGTCTCCGACACAATAATTCCGATCTTTCATGCATTCAGACTCTTGTGTAATCGACGCACCATCATAAATAAACCCATCTCTTGAGTGATACCCTGAAATTTTGAATATTCCGATCTAATATGATTTCTGACCTGTAAGGTTGCCAGAATAATAATCTTACACGGTGTGTTAATAGGCCAGAGGAGAACTGGCACCCCGACTGAGTCTGGTTTCTCCCAAGGTTTATTTTTCTCCATCACGCCCTGATGGAGTTTTGGTTCCTTGCCACTGTCGCCTTTGGCTTGGCTTGCTCGGTTGGGGACACTAAAATTATGATCAAAGTTATTCAACTAATTATACAAATAACATTTTTGAATTAGGTTTTAATTAATTCTATAAACTATAATACAGATTTGCCAACATTGTCGCTATATGATAAATTAAAATAAGCTGATAACACCTGTTTTCTCCAGAACGACTGTACAGCCAAATCTAATTTTGTTGCAATATTATCCTGTTTGACACTGTGAAGCTGCTTTGACACAATCGTGATTGTAAAAGCGCTACATAAATAAAGGTGATTGATTGATTGATTGATTGATTGATCTCAGTTTTTATGATTTGTCATGCAGCTCAAAGCATTATGGGGTAGAATCTCTCTACAGTATATTTTGATTCATGGGAGTTTCACTGATGCAGACCAAACCCAAAACCCAGGATAGAGTGTTTGTGTGAATGTGGTCTGGACTGTGTGTATGAGGCTCATTTTGTCAGAGACGCTGTAGAAGGACAGAGTTCCTCCACTGTGATCTACATACACTCCTATTCTATGGCTGATGGGCTTTACAAGGAGGTTAGTCACTATGTTATTGTGTCTGAATGAGTAACTGGAGGGAGAGCAGCACAAACTCCAGGACTGATCATTACCTCCAAACACACACTCATTACCCAATCCCTTCCTGCTGATGCTCTTATATGACACTGATATACGCACATCATCACCACTCCACTCAATCTCCCAGTAACAGCGTCCACACACACTCTCTCTACACAACACCTGACGATACACATCAAATCTGTCTGGATGATCAGGGTACGACTGAATCTCTGGGAAAGTGTCAGTAATCACTCTGTTCCTCTCAGACAGACGGAGGCGTTTATGTGCTGTGTTCAGATCCAGAGTCAGAGGACGAGAATCTGGTGGAGATAAAACACATCAGAATCAGGAATTATGAATCTGTTTGATCTTTTAATGGAGCTGAACTCTTCATGTTCAATATATCATCAGTGTCTCAGTACAGTTTACCAGATCCTGTGCTAATCATCATTGACATGATCAACTCTAAAACTCTTCTGTCATGTTTTCTTTCTCCTTCTCCAGGAAGAACATGAACACACTCAGTGTGTTTTTCTGCTTGTTTTCTCAGTAACTTACATTGTAGGAAGTCGTTCCTGGTCCTGGGAACAATGACTGTGGAAATCAACAGACAGGAAGAGTGTGATTATCATGCCAAGTGAAAATGATCCCTGCATCCGTTCCTAAGACATTTCTAATATGATCTTCTACATGATATGAGATGATGGAGGATGATTTCTGAGAGCAGATGAATCTCCAAGACTTTACCTCTGTCAGAGATCTTCTTCAGCTCCTCTTTGCAGAAATCCTCCAGTTTGTCTCTCAGCTGACGGACAGATTCTCTCACATCATCAAAAGAGGAGAGCGAACTGAAGGGACTGTCATTGACGTCTGTAGATTCAGGAGAAGCTGAGAGAGACTGGAAACTCTACAGAAGACAGAAACCAAAGCTCATCACCTCCACACTTCAGCCAATAACCTGCACTACTGTCAGATTTGAGCAGCTCTTGATGATCTTTAGTGACTCTCCTCAATCCAGCACTTTCACAGCATCAGCTTCATTCTTCTCATTTTCATTTGATCACATTAGAGCTAAAAGTTCTAGTGTTTGACACTTACACTATATGACTGCATTTGGTAGGCTATGTAGCCTATCAGACTCATATCATCATATTCCAGCTGACACAGTAATTTATCGTGATGAGTTAAAATCAGAGAATCTATAGAGACTTGTCCATATGACTGTGCTCAAGAGCCAAGCTATCAAAAAAGAAAATTACAGTAGTGACATTCAATCGCAGTTTATGTTCGTTTCATAGGAGGATGATCTGATTTTCGGCTTCACTATAGCATTTTATTTAACATATATTTTTTTCATCATATGTATTCATGTTCATTTAACTTTATTTGTATCTTCATTTTGACATTTAAAACATTTTGTGAGACACAGGCTGCTTAGTTGTGGGGGTTACTGATGTATCTTCATTAGGGATGCTCAATTCGGTTCATTTTCCTGACCGACAACCTCTGCACATTATCCGAATATTAACTGTTAACTGATTGGCCTATATTATAATATGAAACTGGCATTAAATAAGAATATAATTGATGAGTGTCTGTAACCCATTAAAAAGACAAACAATTTTTTCACTGGTTTATTTTATCGTGCAAACAGCAGAAAACAGCTCAACAACAGAACCTGGATTCGCACATTATCACGTTCGCGCACCTGCAGTGTTTCTGAGAAAAACAGGATAAAAAGGCCAACACTCAATATTTCTTAGTTGGCCTGAATAAATAATACATTAAAGGTGCACTATGAAACTTTCCATCCGTTAGAGGGCGCCTATTCAAAACAAAGGCCTGGTTTGATGATGCCAAGTTTGAGCGAAGCATCTTGGGACATGTGAGCTGTGTCCCAAAGTGAAGGGTACGCACTTCGAATGCCATGCACTTCGAAGGCCAGGCCAAGCCACGCCTTCAAAAGTGCACGAAGCGGCATGAAGGGCGAACCAAGGGATATGGTTGCCAGGTCTGAATAACAAAACCCCTCCAATTGTTATTCAAAAGTATCGGAATCACGGCCCGAATGGGCCAAAATATCCCAAAATGCGGGGCGCGGGCGGTAGAAATATTGCTTAAGTAAAGACAACTTAACATTTGGACTATAGGCTACAAACACCCCAAAGCAACAGTAGTCTAAATGCAATCCCATTTCAGACTTGGCAAGCGTCATTAATGGCCTAGCAGGTTGTGACAACTGACAGAGTAAGTTCGTGGAGATTTTAAAAAGAGAAATGGAGCATATATATATATATATATATATATATATATATTAGGGCCGGGACTCAATTTTTTTAATTGAGTCCCGGCCCTAATATATATATATATATATATATTAGAGGCTTTGTAATTAATTAATCAAAATTAATCTCCTTTTAATCTCATAAAAATATTTGACCTGAGAACAGTAAGAAGTAATTTTTCACATGGATTTTAGTATACTATTGAATAATGACTGAATGCATAAGCTTAATCAACAAAGTATTGTTTATTTATTTCAGTCCAGCAGACCAGTGCAATGTTTGCCATAAGTGTAGCAAAAGCATACTTGTGATATTTGAGGCTCGATGTGCTGCAGTGATACGCAAATTCCTTGTTGGAATATATGGATATAGCTTGCACACAACCATGCTCTTGTCGACGCTTCCATCCTTTCATTTTTTAAAACAAAATTTCCCATCCACAGGGCCAAGCAAAGCGGTCTCATCCGCTTCTTCGTTCATGTTCACTGTGGTTTGTTGTTGGCGTGACCCGTGCACGCTAGTTGGTGTTTCAGTATAATCGGTCCGTCAAAACTCATTCATTGAAAAACGTTCCGCGGTGCAAAAATAAGTGTGGTTAAAATTATGTTATTTATTTATTTTGCGTAATTAATTAACGCGTTAAAGTCCCGTAATTAATTAATCTTAATTAACGCGTTAAAATCCCGGCCCTAATATATATATATATGTATATATATTTGTATATATATATATATATATATATATATATATATATATATATATATATATATATATATATACATACAATTAGTTTTTTTTAATCGCTTTTTTTAGCTTTTTATTGGATTTTGACATGCTTCAAGGCCTGCGACGATGGGAGACCGGACCTAAGCATGTAAATCTGTAGCCGGTTATATATTATTGTCAAATTGCAAATTTTAGTTAACAGTTTATTTTTTATGTTAAATGTAACTGTTAGCCTACAATATATTTTAAATATTTATATATACGTCCAAGTCTTTTTTTAAGTAGGCCTACTTATTTTTATTCAACGCATCATCTCAGATGCATCTAGCCTACTTTTTATGTCATAATACCAGCCGTCGACCGATTCAGCTGCGGACAGTGGAAATATGCACTCATCCCAGAAGATGATGCCCCTTACCAGAGTCTCTATTGTGCAGTATTCCCCATCCCGGTCCAAGCTCCAGCTTCTCCTGCTCAGCGCAATGAAAGTAGAAAAGTGTTTTCTTCTGGTTTGGCTGATAATTTATATTTCTGTTGTTTCTGATGTTAAACTTAAGTTATATTATTGGTCTATAAATAGGCTATAGTTGTAAAAAGCCTACTTTAGGTAGGCTAATGTATAGACCAATTTATTTTCATTTACACATTTTAAATTACATGACAAGAAAATATATGTATAAACATATATAAATGTGTTTAATGTAGCTACAAATTATAACGTGCATTACAAAAATAAACAATGTAGGCAATAGAACAGCACTTCTCTTTAATTAAGCCTACGTTTGAAGTTAACGAAAATGAAGAATAGACAGCAGTTTCTTTGTTTAATTTACCAATAACTTAAAAAATATAATAGCCTATAATATAGCCTAGCCATTTAAATTGTTCTGTCGGCCATGCATTCAGCCTCTGGAGGATCGATCTTTCGGTGACCGTCAGTGAACATTCATTCATTCATATAAAAAACTTTATTTTAGCATCTAAGTCAGCAGTTTTCGTTTATTTGCATTTTTTCTTATAATTCTGAGTGACAGATGTCACATTTGATTTAGCCTATTTTTCTGTGATATTTGTTTTAGATATGGTGTTGACACTAGGCTATGAGAAAAATAAATTATTGCACAGACAATTCCTATCCCCAGTGTCTTTCTTTCCGTAAGGGAAATTTAAAAGATAGATTCTGGAAACAAAATCTAAATTTAGCTGGATCAGTCGGGTCGGGAATAAAATAATTTATAGCGGGTGAGCACTGAGTGAATTTTAGGCGATGCGGGAGCGGGACGAAAATACGATTTAATTTTTGAGGCTATTTAAAGAAAGTGTAGCCTATGAAAAAAAGAAAGCAACTGCGAAAAGGGAGATAATGGACTGATTCCTTTTCTTGAGAGAATGGTTGAGAAATAAATAGCTTTTATGCAACTAAAAATTGGGAAATTCAAGTTATATATTGGTTGCTCAGGGCAGGGAACTGGGAACTGTGCGAATGCACTAAACGTTTTATTTACATCAAGCGCTTGCGCTGTTGTGTTCAATAGTATCCAGGCTACACTTGAGTTACACTTGAGGAATGCGGACCAACAGTGTGCTATGAATTCTGGGATAGGAAATGCTGCGAAGTTGTTGGAAGGTTCCACCTGCTGTACCCTTCCTTTGCCTAAGAACCAAAGGGCGCATTTTGAAGTTGCTCATGATTTGCGGCAGCCTTCGTCGCACCGCTGTGACGCAATTGCACTTCAAATGTGGCCTTCAGAGGTTGCAGCCTTCACATTGGGACAGCCTTCGTAGTGCCGCTGTGACCTAATCGCACTTTAAATGCGGCCTTCGAAGTGCGCGCACTTCACTTTGGGACACAGCTGTGGTCTTCACCTCACAGCCAGTGGAAAATAGGACAGAAGATACGCAGATATGACGCAATTGACAGGTGACTTCCTCAGATGCTATGCTCAGCTGTCCTATGTCCTTGGTTAAAATAGCAATTTTCTCACAATTTACAAATAGTTGGAAACATTTGTAAACAATTGTAAGTACTCAACTGAACAAAATATATAACACTTGCCTAGTGGATTTTTGGATATTTTACTGCAAAAATATTACATAGTACACCTTTAAGATGACAAAACGAAAACACACTCAATATACGTTTGAATCTTTAAAGAACCAGATTTTTTTTTCGTCAAATAAAAATGCCAGTCTATTCACTTCGTATAAACCCCGCCCTCATGCCTGATTGACAGTTGACTGTGTTCGACATGGGAAATGCAAATCCAAAGGGGATTGCAATTCCAATTGGATTTTGTGCAGTTTGTGGCAGGACACGGAGGGAATGAAATAGTAAATAGGTGATTTTCTATTACTATTCCAAAATGGCAGGCTCATCACTTGTAAGATATTGGAAATGGAATTGCAAACAGACTTTGCTTTTCCATTTGAAATATGGCAGTCCTCGTGCGTTTGCGTAAATAAAAATAAAAATGCGCAAATTGCAATTGAGTTTGGATTATGTCACATTTCTGCATCCACAAATTGAAAATGCAATTGCAAATACAATTTGTAATTCCTTTTGAAAATTGTCCGCGATATCCTTCCATACATCAGGTCCAGAAAACGCTCAGTCTCAGAATATGGCAAACCTTGACATCTGCATGTAGCGAAAGGCAGCCTCAACAAAAGAAAAAACGCCTGATTCTTTAGCCCCACCCACTGACTTAAAATAAATAACATGGCCCTTTGTAGAGCTACATGGATCACACTACTGAGCAATAAACATGCTGAAGATAGCAATATATTGTGCTGTGCCTGGTCGTGGAAGAACATATTCACTGCAAAAGCTTCCTTCAGATTCTAATATTATGTATGGTTCAGGGCTTGCAAAGCCCAATGTCCCGGGGCTATGTTTCCAGACGGGCTACCAAAACTACCAAAACTATCTTAAATAGCGAAATAAATTCATTTCTTGATGTTTCCTTTCTCATTGTTCACTCTCTTGACTTGATATTTGAAGGAAAACACAAATGCAGAAGTTTTGATCATGCTGATTTTCTGACTCTGCAGTGAGGCTTGCTTTCTTGTGTGTGTGTGTGTGTGTGTGTGTGTGTGTGTGTGTGTGTGTGTGTGTGTGTGTGTGTGTGTGTGTGTGTGTGTGTGTGTGTGTGCGTACATGCTTTTGTAGCCTGGTGGGGACTTGCACACAGACACACACAGATGGGTACTCGTGTCACAATGGGGACCTAAATTAAGGTCCCCATGGTTATAAAAGATTATAAATCATACAGAATGAGTTATTTTAAAAATATAATAATGCAGAAAGTTTTGTGTGATGGGTAGGTGCAGTGTAGGGGAAAGAATACATGGTTTATACAGTATAAAAAAAACATTACGTCTATGGCAAGTCTCCAGAAAGATGTTTGTGTGTGTGTGTGTGTGTGTGTGTGTGTGTGTGTGTGTGTGTGTGTGTGTGTGTGTGTGTGTGTGTGTGTTAGTGATGCACAGTTCATGGTTATATCCACCGATCAGGAGGGCCAAGAAAAAAAAATGTGGGTGGATGAGAGATAAATCATTGTGTTTGTTTGATAAAGACATTTTCTGATTCCTGTGGGACGAAAAATTCAGCATGCTGTTTTCCCACACGCTTTTAAAACAATGCCTCACATGTAATCATGGGGAACCAGGAGCTAATTTTAAAATGCAAATCTTATCCAATCATAGCCGTGGGTGTTTACTTCCAAATCTTCATTGCGGCACGCCCATAAAATCTGAGCGTTGCAGAAGAGAGCCTCAAAACCAGGGTAGAAAATAACCTATTAATTATTAATTGTGATGTTTTTGAATGTAAAAACCAAATAAACACCATAAGTTGACCTCAGACAACCGTATAGAAAATAAAGAGCTGACCCCTTTAAAAGTAAACAATTATGAAAATAATGTCAATTCGGTGAAGTGTGAAGATCATCTAATGAACATTGATGAATATTATTTCTACCAACAAGTTCACAGATTTCACCATTAAGTAAGAAATCAGAAGGTAATATATGAAATGTTTAACTGTTGGTGGTGCTAGTGGAGTTTGGCAGTTAAATATATCTTCCAGAAGAAAGAGTTTTCTTAAGAGATTTCCAGAGCTGAACTGCATCTGAAAGTGCATCTCTTTCAACATCAGATGAGCGTCTAACTGATGATTATATACACACAGAAAAATAGGGTGTCAAAATTGTACCTTTAGGGGTACAGCAGCTTGTCGCTGGGGCAGTACCCTTAAAAGAACCAACGTTGTACCATTTTTACCACAAAAAGGTTCATAGTAGTACCTTAAGGTACGCATTTGTACTCAAAGGTACTAATATGCACCTTTTAGGAGTAAAACAGGTACAAATATGTCCTTTTAAGGGTACTGCCCCAGCGACAAGCTAAAGGTACAATTTTGACACCCTATTTTTCTGTGTGTAATAACCGCACACACAGATCAAGGGCTCATTCTGCTCTCATGAAATGTTCCTCTGTGAGTCTATTGTTCTTCTAGATCTCTGTTACCTGCAGGAAATTGACGTCATCCTGTGTGTGTGAAAGCTGCTCCAGCTCAGCGTCTCTCCTCCTCAGATCATTGATCTCCTGCTCCAGTCTCTCCAGTCGTCCTTCAGCTCGACTCACTGCAGTCTTTTCCTGATCTCTGATCCGCTGTGTGGCCTCAGAGCGGCTTCTCTCAATGAAGCGGATGAGCTCAGTGAAGATCGTCTCACTGTCCTCCACTGCTATCTGTGCCGAGCGCTGTTAGGACACACATCACAATCACACAGTGGCTTCAGTGAGTCCTGACTGAGACTCTTCAAACTTCTCTTCTTCTCCAGACTCACCTTATGAGCCTTCAAAGCCTCTCTCAGCTGCTGAAGATCTTTCTCTCTCTGCTGGATTCTCAGCTGGAACGACCTCTGCGTCTCCTTCAGCCGCTTCTGCAGCACAAAACAATGACAGTGGCATCACTTTATCTGAATATATACGAGTGTCTATGAATATTAAACTGCAAAATACTATTTAAATATTGCTTCTGCAAATTCTGCATCTCTGAGTGAATAATGGGCATAGATTTGAGGGCGTGAGCGATCTCGCACACACAAAAACACACACACACACACACACACACAGCGTGACACTCGCTGTCTTTGTAGAGCTGCCGTGTCACTATATGAGGACAAGCTTATAATGTGTCATCTCATAAATAATCAACAGTAATAAAACTTACCTATTTGTGGTTATAACTATTAAGATTATGATGATTTATAACACACAATGAAGATAATTGTATCCATTTAACTGGGGACTCTGAATATATCGACCATGCCCTCCTGCTGAGTGGGTCCTCGTTTACTGTGGGGACTGTGGAGGAGGAGCCCCACAATCCCACAGCAGGCCACGTCCATCCTCCAGGGCACGTCCAGGCTCCAGCCCATGAGCCCATAGCTCCCCCCCCCCCCAAGAACATTTTGGGGGGGCAAGGGGAACATTGAGGCCGTGAAGGCCACGCCGCCGTGGACCCATGAACTGCCATACCACCATGGCCACTTGAACTACCTTTACTGCCATGACCACTTGAACTGCCTTTACCGCCATGGCCCCTTGAACTGCCGTTACCGCCATGGCCGCCCACACCCATGTCCATGCTTGAGGGTCCAGGTCTGCCCACTCTCCCAGGCCCGGTCTCAGCCATGCCAGGGTCCTTGTCCGGTGTCTTGGCACGAGCCTGGCCCACCATCCCTCCTCCAAGTCCGCCCCCCAAGACTCTCATTGCTGTTGTGATTATGTATGGGCATCAGGGGCCACCCATAGAGAGGGGGATCTTTCACAAGGTGTTTTGGTGTTGGTTCATGTTTCATGCTTTTAGGTTTTCATGTTCACATTCATGTTCTTTCATGCACTTCCTGGTTTGTCATGTGATCCCTCTATGTGCTCCCTTGTCTTGTGTTTCCATGTCATGTTGTCATTGGTTTATTGGTCAATCATCCTTCACAGGTAGGGGTGTAAACAATTCGTTTAACAACGATTCGATTCGTATCGCGATTTGAGGTTGTCGATACCATTTAAGGACGATATTGGTCCATTTAGAACAATATGATCCGAAACGATTCAGTGACTTGAAATCGATTCAGTAACTTTTTAGCCAAAAATTTAAATCAGTGTTTTATTTCAGCCGAATCGAATTGTTGAAACGAATCGTTACACCCCTATTCAAAGGTGTGTCTTGTCTATTCCTCAGTCTTTGTGCATTTAAGTCCTCATGTTTGCCATGTATCTTTGTCTGCTATTGTTAAGTGTAACCACTGGTGGTGAGTTTCCGTTTAAGTCAAGTCAAATTTAGTCAAGTCTTTTGTTTGGTTTTAGCAAGTCTTTATTTTGTGTTTTGATTTTGTTTATGTTAAGATTTAAATAAACTGCACTTGGGTTCTTAACCTCGCCTCCCAATGGAATGTGTTACAATATCCAGGCGCAGGTCGGATAAGTTGCAGGAAATTACTGGTCATATGAAAAGCAGCACTTAATATTTGGTACAGAAACCTTTGTTTGCAATCACATAGATCATACAATTCCTGTAGTTCTTGACCAGGTTTACATACACTGCAGCAGAGATTTTGGCCCACTCCTTCATACAAACCTTCTCCAGATCCTTCAGGTGTCGGGGCTGTCGTTGGGCAATACGGACTTTCAGCTCCCTCCAAAGATTTTCTATTTGGTCCAGGTCTGGAAACTGGCTAGGCCACTCGAGGACCTTGAGACACTTCATACAGAGCCACTACTTAGTTGCCCTGGTCATATGTTTCGGGTCGTTGTCATGCTAGAAGACCCAGCCACGACCCATCTTAAATGCTCTTACTGAGGGAAGGAGGTTGTTGGCCAAGATCCCGCATACATGGCCCCATCCATCCTCCCCTCAATACAGTGCAGACGTCCTGTCCCCATTGCAGAAAAGCATCCCCAAAGAATGATGTTTCTATGCTTCATGATTGGGATGGTGTTCTTGGGGTTGTATTCATCCTTTTTCTTCCTCCAAACACGGCAAGTGTAGTTTAGACCAAAAAAAATCTCTATTTTTGTCTCATCAGACCACATGACCATCTCCCATTCCTCCTGTGGATCATCCAGACAGTCATTGGTAAACTTCAGATGGGCCTGGACATGTGCTGGCTTGAACAGGGGGACCTTGCATGTAGTTATGGGATCCCTCAACTTCTTCATGATCATTGATGCCCCACAAGGTGAGAGCTTGCATGGTGTCCCAGACCAAGGGAGATTGACTGTCATCTTGAACTTATTCCATTTTCTAATAATTGTGCCAACAGTTGGCACAGGTTTGTCATAGCTTCTCTCCAAGCTATGACAAACTATGCATCATTTGAAAGCTAAAACACTCAATATTGTTGTTCAAAACTTGTTTTTGCAATAAATACACTAGAGAGGAAAGGGTTAAATATTATTCTGAATTATTTATATGTGAATCGGTTTTCGTTCACTTTAATTCAATTCCCCATTAACTGATTAAAAACAATCTTACACAGGGTTGAAAATGAGCAAAGATATTTGCTTTATTGTTTCAACCCCCTTTTTCTTAAGGGTCATTTGGAATTTCTTAAGACATAGGTGTTGATAGTCCTCAAGGCCTGTAGTGGGGAAGTTGAATTTATCAGATTTGTCCGTTTGAACTCTCTAATTTTGGGTTTTAGTCACATGGTTAAGGAAGGTATAAAACAAAATTGAACTGTTGCTCTGGGCTCTTCCCATTACTCTCGACTCTCTTTTCTTGGGCCATGCTCTTTGCCTTCTCTTTTCTGTCTCTTTCTATCCCTCAAGTAACATTGTACATATGCTGGGTACGATTAATGCTATACGTTTTTATCATCTCATACATTTTGTAACTATTTGAAGTGTAACCATAACCAGATATTGTATATTGTATTGTATTGTAGATTTAAAATGACATATGCACCCCTAACAATGTCCATATACAGTCAGTGTACACTGTGCTGAGAGGTGAAATGGCTACAATTAAAGAAGAACTGCAGACTTCCATTATGGCTCTAGATAAAACTGTTACCTTGCATGCTAACACTATTGAAGAGATAGAGAAGTCCGCCTCACACCAGTTGGACGATGTCACTGTACGTCAAGTCACCCACCTGAACTCTGAAGTAGAAAAGCTAACTAAGAAATGTGAAGACCTAGAAGGGCGCTCGAGGAGACACAATATGTGGGTTCTTGAAGTCCCTAAAGGGGACCAAGGGACCCAGACCGAGATACTTTATTGCCGGGTTGCTGCAAGAGGTTCTATCCCTGGATGAGAAGCCGTTTATCGATAGAGCACATCGGACCCTCTGAAGATGGTCCGAACCTCATGAACCACCTAGACACTTTGCAATGAGTCTACACTATTTCCATATGCTTGAGGACATCCTATGCAAGGCTGTAATGTCAAAACAGCTCTACCATGATGGTAAGGCAAGGCAAGGCAAGGCAAGTTTATTTGTATAGCACATTTCATACCCAATGGCAATTCAAAGTGCTTTACATAGAAATTAATTAAAACAGTGGTAACAAATGCATGAGAAAAAAAAGAATACCATATGGACGAATAAAAAATTAAAAACAAGCATAGTTAAAACAGTCGTAAAGATAATTATAGTAATTAAAAAATATATAATAATTAAAAAAAATAAGATAAAATAAAATAAAATAAAATGGTCAGATCCACAATAATGGTCTGATATAAAAACAAACATTCTTCAGTTTACAGCCTACATACATGTACCATATTAATTAGAACACCTCTCATTCATTTCCTTCTCAAGCACGTTCATAACATCCATTTTGATCACTCTTCCCTGATTTTGATCACTCTTCCTTGGTAAAAGGATCCAAATCTTTCTTGACTACCCACCTGCCATGGCTAAAAAGAGGGCATTATTAAACCACACCAGGGAGCTGCTACGGGGCAGACCCGGGGTCAGATATGGCTTCCTCTATCCTGCTAGACTCCTAATAACCTACAATGGCACACAAATCTTGTTTATAGACGCTAAAAAAGCAAAATATTCTGAACACCCCTCAACATTGGACTCAAAAGGAGTGGGACAGAAGTACGCTTAAAATTAAACTGATGCAGATAATCAATATATTTAGAAAGGAGGTTATGTACTGGTACTTACTAGTTATATTTTATGGCTAACATTAACACAATCCTAGCTGTTACCTATCCACATGAGTTACATACATGCATACACACAGCTAGTGCCTTTTTGTCAGGTTTGTAGTGGCCTACTCCTCAACAAAACTTGGACAGCCCGTTTTGAGTCCGTCTTGGCATGCTACCGCCCTCCGGAGGGCCTGCCGCTCTGACCGCGCCCAGGACCGAGGCACCCCCCCCCCCCAGTCGCCAGCCAGAGAGGTCTGTTAGCTTGGATCTTTCGCCGAGTAGGGCTTTCAGACTCTTTCAGGCTTTGGCATGGCATTCCCTGGGTCGGGTTCTCATGTTTTTTGCCCTCTCCTTGACAAAACCCGGTCAGTTTCGGCTCGCTACCGCCCTCCAGGGAGTCCCTTATGGAGGATTCTCCTCCAGAGGCATCTGAGCTTTGATTCGTGCTCCGGTCAGTGCCTCCTCCCTAGGGGGGTGGGGGAGACCTGCTCTGATACTGGCAGGTTGTTCCTGTACGTCTCAGCTTGCATACAGTGCACCATCTCTGGGCTTTGTTCATGCGATTCCCTCTGCCGTATATTTCATCACTATCACTGTGGCATTTGCGTGCCTTTCTTGGATGCAACAGCCATTTGATTTTATATTTGTGACCAACATATGTGCGAAACCAGACAGGATTGACTGGCCAGCACCCAGGATGGAGAACCATGACGGGCTGGTTTAATACGTGCGGGTCTTGCTTAGCTCTGGCCCGAAAGATTGTTTGGCACGTGCGGAACCCTACTGACCTCTGAAGGGCGTGCTGTTCCTGGGACCAAAGCACCCTCCCCGGTCGCCAGCCGGGGAGGTCCGCTGCCGAGTTCGGATTTCAGACTCTGTCCATTTTTATGGCACTAAGTTATGTACTGGTGCTTACTAGTTAAAATTAGCTGTTACCTATCCACATAAGTTACAGACTTGTGCATACAAACAGCTAGTGCCTCACCACTGGTGCTTGTAGTGGTTATGTACTGGTGCTTACAAGTTAGCTTTTATGGCTAGCCTTAACACAACACTAGCTTTTACCTACCCACGTGAGTTGCCAGGTGGGGAGGTCCATTAGCTCGGAGCTTTCGCTGTGTTTGGCTTTCGGACTCTGTCCGTTTTTACGGACCTGCTCATTATTTACTTATAATATTTATTTGGACATCATAATTACATTGGACAAACCATATGCATTTGCTTGCATATGCATTTTAGCACATTAGCTAATTTTTAACACCTGTCCACAGGAGGCTTTTTAAATAGAGTAAAAAGACAATAATAATAACAATGTTAAAATGATAATAATGATAATAATATAGTCTTTTTACAGGCTTTGGCATAGCATTCTCTGGGTCCTGTATTCGTGATTCCTTGGGCATTCCCTGGGTCCAGTTCTTGTGTTTCACCCTCTCCTCGACAAAACCCGGACAGCCCGTTTTGAGTCAGTTTAGGCACGCTAAGCTAGGCTGCCCTCCAGGGTGTCCTTTTATGGGGGATTCTCCTCCAGGGCCATCTGAGCTATGATTCATGCCCCGAACATTGCCTCCCCCCGGGGGAGATGGAGGGGAGACCCTGGAAGTCTCTAGCTCAACCCACAGTGCACCTCAGGCTTCCCTGGGTCTGTTTCTTGTGTGCACGTTTGAATTTCGAGTTTTGCGCTCTCTTCGACAAAACCTGGACAGGGTGCCTTATGGAGGATTGAGCTTTGATTCGTGCCCTGGTCAGTGCCTCCTCCCGGGGAGGGGGGGGTTTGGAGAGCCCGACCTGCTCTGATACTGGCAGGTTGTTCCTGTACGTCTAAGCTAGACAGGTGCCGATTTTCGGTATGTGATAAATCGCGGTAATTAATATGCACGATATTATTTCATCACCCACTTAAAAAACTCTGCCGACTTATCCACCTTTTAAAAGGGTAAAGTCAGAAGTTTGGAAATATTTTGGGTTCCAAAAAAACTCAGAAGGATTGCTGATTGAAGACAGTTTCCCTTTGTGTGATGACTTGTGGACGGAAAGTGGCTACGAAACACGGGAACACGTCTAACATGTTTGCTCATCTCCGTGACAAACATCCAGTGCAATTCAGGGAGCTCAAGGTAAGAAACTTTATTTCTCATGTTTAACCCCTTGCCTGTCACCCCCCATTTTGGCAAGTGGTTCATTTTGACACACCTCAAATAAAAGGGCTGGTGCTCACAAATCTTTATAGGTAGACACATTAGTAACAAATTTAGAAAGCTAACCCTTAAGAGTTTAAAATTTAAGACTCAGAATTACTCTTTTTAATATGAAGATATTTAGGCTCAAACATTAGAATAATTTTTAAAAAAATATTATTTGACTGTAGTATAACAACTTGTAACCACAACTAATGTGAAGCCACAAGTGTGGCCATGCATTTTAAATCTGAGGATGAACTCTCTAAAATCATGCATTTTATGTAGCATATTGTATGGCATGTCATGTGAGTTTTTAGCAAAGGCTAAGAGAGGATGATAATCATTATGTTATTGGCCTGTAAATTACATGCTTGTAGTCTACTAACTAGTCTTTCAACTGCTCAATTCACTGTCTATTGTTTTCACTCAATGAACATTTCACACGTCTGTCATGAATTAATTAATCCTCATTATTCTTTTATAGTAATTACCGTAATTCCTCAAATAAAGACCGGGGCCTTTATTTACCTGAACTGCCGATGGGAACCGGCTTTTATTTGAAGCAGGCTTTTATTAGGGGCAGGCTTGTATTTTTAATTCCATCTGTTTGAAATGTAATTGCTTTATGTAAACCGTTTTCAATTTAAAGTGACCGTCCCAGTGGACAAATATCATTGATTTATTTTAAGAAACATTTGCAAAAATATCACCATACAACAAAATAATACACTTTTTTTTTGTAATTCCGCGAGCAGCGCCGTAGCCGAAGATGAACTAGTTCTCAGCGAATCTAGCCGAGCATGACGTCTCATCACACCGGCCCCCAGTTTGCACATACAAATTAGGTGCTTATATTTACTGAATGAGCCTACAAAAGCAGAAATAAGCCATTTTTAAAAAAGATCCAGGTTTAAGCAAATAAATAAATAAATCACGACATTAAAGTTGAGTGAAATTAGGAAATATTTAAGAGATTGTTAATTTAGCGCATATTTTGTTCTCATGTCACAAGTAATAATATCAAGCCAAGGTTTACTGAGTTTTACATGATTCTTTTGTAGTGTGGTTTTTATGATAGGCTTCTAGGTAAAACCCCCATTCGCTTGTTTGTCGTTGCTCATTATAATCTAACCACAATGCCCCGTAATTATTAGCTTGACATCAGTTTCTGTAAATGAATGTTTTTTGTTTTAGAAAAGCTCAAAGTAGAACACAATGGCATAGCATTTTAGTCTCTATCATTCTTCCCATGAATGCAAGGAAACCTGGGTACATGGCTTTTAAAGCAACATGCACCTAGACCACTACATTAATCGAAGTTAAAGGGATAGTTCACCCAAAAATGTAAATGCTGTCATCATTTACTCCCCCTCAAGTTGTTTCTATGCACAACGCATACAATTTTTAATTAATATATTCAAAACCACTAGAATAATGTTATATATTTTGGTGAATTTTGTACTTGCATTATCCCAAATGTTTATATCGAGAGAAAAAAAGTGATTTAAAACAGGATATGGTCTTTGGGTCCCCTATAAATGACACCAGACCCTCGTTACCCTCGATTTCCAGTTTATTTTGTAGAACTCATGAAAACAAAGAAGATATGTTTAATTAGACAGGTGAACAACTGTTTGGATTAGGGGTGTAACGATTCGTTTTAACAACAATTCCATTCGACTGAAATAAATCAGTCACACTGATTTAAATTTTTGGCTAAAAAGTTACTGAGTCGATTTCAAGTCACTGAATCGTTTCCGATCATATCGTTCTAAATGAACCAATATCGTCCTTAAATCGTATCTACAACCTCAAATCATGATACGAATCAAATCGTTGTTAAAACGAATCGTTACACCCCTAGTTTGGATGCATTAATTAGCCTAACAATTTCTTCTGTTTATTGATTTAACATCGATGTCAATATCCATATCTATTACATGTTCAATGCCCGTTATTCTAATTATATAATCTATTTTCTTTGCAAATATTTTAGGTATTTCAACCAAAGCATCTTCCAACGGGTGGGTATCTTTTGATTTATCAGTTCTTTTGGGGGTAGGCTCCGCCCTGTCATGCATTTTCAGGAAGGAACTGCAAGCATCCGCTACCTTCCAAAGAACTTTATAATTTAATCTATTTGATACTCATTGTATACAATAACTGTAATTGTATACTGTAAATAAATCATATTCAAATGTTATTCTTGCCTCCTGAGTCTTTGGGTAGCATTATTGTTATAATTATTCATGAGATGACAACACATTATAAGGATGTTCAGAAGACATTATGCATGTAATATAATGCATTAAAAATATCCTATGTTTACGTTGCATCGTCTTCCTATTTCCTGTTATATTTAGTGCATAGCACAAATTCGCTCAGCGGTGATAGTCCACTTACATCTCCTGTTCACTTCTGCTGATGTCTGCAGAATGAAGTTTCCTGATCATATGGTGCAAGTATAAATAGTGTCAGCATTATTTGATCAGTGTGTGATTTCATACCTGTTTCTCTGTCCTCTGTACTGCGGCTGATACAGTGTCGTGGTTTTTATGTTTGTCCATCGTACACAGCACACATATAAACTTCTGGTCAGTGCGGCAGAAAACCTCCAAGAGTTTATTATGTGTTTGGCAGATCATCTCCTGCAGTCGTCCAGTGGCATCGGTCAGATTGTGTCTCTTTCCTTTAAACCAACTCTCATGTTGTTGGAGGTGATTCTGACAGTAAGACTCCAGACACACCAGACAGGACTTTACGGATTTGTGTTTTCTTCCAGTACAGACGTCACACTGCACATCTCCAGCTCCAGCGTAACAGTCAGCAGGAAGTGTAGTCTTCTTCAGTTTCTCCACCAGTTCAGCCATCATGGTGTTTTTAGCTAAAGCAGGTCTTGGCCTGAAGGTCTGTCTGCACTGAGGGCAGCTGTACACTCTCATCTGATCCTCCTGATCCCAGCAGCCTGTAATACAGCTCTTACAGTAACTGTGTCCACACGGGATGGTAACTGGATCCTTCAGGAGATCCAGACACACTGAACACATCAACTCATCCTGAGCAAATCTGTCTTCTGCCATTTTACTGTATGAAAACAGAGACACAAACACACACCAGTTGAACTACACTTCAGTTTCTCTTTCCCTGAACTCATGTGATTCCTGCTTCCTGGTTCTGTGTTTGTGTTTCTGTGACGTGTGCAAAACCGGTTTATCAAGTCTGTAAAGCATCATAGAGCCTCATTCCTGCTTAGTTCAGATTCTACAACAGCAAATGCAAAAACCTTTATTAGTAGATTCAGGTTTACATCTGGAACTAAACTCTGTTAAACAAACCTCAAAGTCTAGAGGTAAACTAGAAACAAGAGTTAGGAGAGATGTTGATGTATACGACTTCAGACCTAGAATCACAACAAGTTTTTGTTTCCAAAAAATAATAGCCATAAAGGGATCTTTTATTTAACAGACAAACAAGAGAAACAAATAATAAAATGTAATTAGTTGAACTATAATAAAAATACTTCATGAAATGAGAGCCCCAAAAATAACAACCTAGTTTTAAAGATATAAACTCACAATTCTGAGAAAGAGAATTCTGAGTTTTTTTCATTGAGAATTGGACTATATATTTCACAATTCTGTGAAAAGATGTTATAATTTGAAACACACAATTGCAAGAAGAAAATTCAGAATTGTGATATAAAAAATTGCAGTTATCGTTTAAACTTACCTAATGAAAGAAAATACCCGCAAGTAAAAAAATAAACACTAACCTTTCTACCTGTCACGTAACTTCCCACAAAAAATGAAGTCAAAGATGCAGTGGTTCAAATAAAAATGTTTACTTGTTTACGTAGTCCTCTCTGGACTTCTGACAGAAGACTATGTCCTCTCTGGACTCGGCTGGAGACGTCAAGGGAGAGAGGGCATGTCACTGGGTTCTGGACGGAGACGGGGGACGTCACTGGGCTCTAGACGGGAAGGGGAGTTGAAAAGGGTGACTGTGGCTGAGTGGTGGTGGTGTCCTCATCCGACTGGCAGATAGTAAGAGGTGAGCCGTTACAGTCAAGTACCCACTCCACATAAGCAGCAAAGCTCGCTCAAGGACAGCTTTGCCTTAGTCTAGGTGTTCAGTCCAATGAAGTAAAACGTGCACAGGCAGCTTTCCGGGTAGTGCGTCAGGTAGGCCAGATCAAAAAAAAATAAATCTTGTGTGGTCTTTGAAGGAGCGGTCCTTTTGTTAGAATGCAGTGGTTTAAATGAAGATGTTTACTTGAGCAAAACAGGATCAAACGCAACAGTGTGCACAATACACAAACAACAGCAGACCATGAACTGACAGGAACCGTAAGCTTAAAGGGTTAGTTCTCCCAAAAATGAAATGTATGCCATTAATGGCTCACCCTAATGTCGCTCCACACCTGTAAGACCTCCGTTTATCTTCAGATCACAGTTTAAGATATTTTATTTTTAGTCTGATAGATTCTGTCTCTCCATTGAAAACGTATGCACAGTATACTGTCCCTTTCTAGAAGGAACAGAGATGTAATAAAAAAATCATCAAAGTAGTCCATATGTGACATCAGTGGGTTAGTTAGAATCTCGAAATATATTTATTAGTTAGAATATATTTTGGTCCCAAAATAACAAAAACTGACTTTATTCAGCATTGTCTTCTCTTCCGTGTTTGTTTTCAATCCTCAAACAAAGATTCAAACGGTTATGAATCAGCATATCGATTCATGATTTGGATCGCCAATGTCACGTGATTTCAGCAGTTTGACACACGATCCGAATCATGAAAAAAATACAAATAACGACATATATAGTGATGGCCAATTTCAAAACAGCTTCCTGAAGCCTCGGAGTGTTATGAATCAGTGTATCGAATCATCATGAATTGAATCATGAATCGATAAACTGATTCATGACGGTTTAATGCTTCACAAAGTAGTGTTTTGAAAACGGCCATCACTATGTAAGTCGTTATTTAGTTTTTTGAGGGGGTTTTGGACACAAAAACTATTCTTGTTGCTTCATAAAATGATTGTAGAATCCCTGTAGTGAGATGGACCTGAATATCTGATGTAATTTTATGTTATACTGTTTGGTATCCTGGCATCATGATCTTATCCCCATCAATACTTCTCGCTATTTATTCACAGGGTTTTTCATATTTTATATATTTTCATATATTTTTTCATATTGTTTTTCATATTCCTTTAAAGTATCCTTGAAAAAGAGGTTTGACTTGTCAAACAGTGGTGGATTTTTCTGGACTTCTGTGATTAATTTCTCCTCTGTTATCTGCTGTTTTAAATGTGCAAGCCATTAAATTTGAATGGATTCTGATTGGATGACAATAATTTACTGTTCAACAGCTGGAAAAATCACTGAACGTGATCCCAGCAATATAATATCTCTATTTTTAGAATTATAACTTTATTGTTATCTTAATATTTATTTTTCTTGGTGTGAACCAGCTTTAACTCCTTACTTGTCAAAGATCATATACAGCCCCGCGATTGATATTGTTTACATTGAATGCTTGTTTACCATTCTAAGTTATCATTTTGTCAAGTAATAAGGTCAGTCAGTGCATTGTTTGGAAGATACGATACTGCAGATTCATCTCTGTATAAGCATTATACAAACGAGATAACTTTGCAACAGTTTTTTTTGTCATTCTGTAGAACGTAAACAATCTGATCCGAGAACAAAGGGAGGGGGGTCTTACCTTTTGTGCTGTGGAAATGTAATATTTGGCAGAATAATTGTGACATCGACCTTTTTTCCATGGGAAGAGTCCAGTATACGATGTCCAGAGTAAATATGTGTCCAAAAACAAGCAAACTGGTAAAAAAAAAAAAAAGCTGTAGAACCTCTGTTGTTTACATCCTGAAATCTGCTAATCATGAGGGGGCTGTCCTGTTTATTCGATGAACTATCCGCATCTAGCGCATTATTCAATGAAATGTGACGCATCAATGTATTTAGTAGAGTCTCTGGAATCGAATGAGATCAGCCCAGATGATATCTGATGAAAACTAGCCACGCAATTTTAGAAAAGATTGAAAGATGACAGGCTATTCTGGTGACGCATGATTATGCACAGGCAAAGCTGTTTGGTAAAAAAAAAAACACCAATGGGAAAGTCTCGTGTTGTCATCTAACAAGTAGACTCTGCAATGACGAATACGCCCATGTGTGGATTAGCATAATCTCATGTGCATTACATGGTATTTTTGTTTGCGTAATTATTTGATTTTTGGAAAATTTTGCACACACCCCTCGTGACGTACAGAGGTTTTCCTGACACCTGCTCACTAGCACTCTCTCAGTAAACATCCGCCTGCAATGTTGAGGACAGAAGTTATTTCTCCTGCTGCTGCATTGGGAAAAACTGCTGCGAAGCAAATGTGGAAGAAAATGTGGAATATTGAGAATAGAGTGCTGTATCCAGCGTTGACTTTGAAGAAGAGGATATGTGAGGGAGAGGAAGAGGAAGGTCTCGACCCTGTTTTAGATCGGTAAGTGTCTAACGTTACATTTACTGAGTTGTTTTTGTCTAGTTTTGAGTAAGCAGATAATGTAAAGCAAGTTGTCTGAATGCAGTCTGAGTCTTTAGCTGGTAATGCAAATGTTTCGATAAGGGAAACAATAGAGTGTGTATGGAGGTAGATCACTGTATGTGAACGATTCTTTGAATTTGAATAGAAAAAAATGTAAGTTGGGGATCATGTGCTATCAGGGCAACAATATAGTGGGAATGAAGGTAACTTGCTGTATGTGAATGAATCTTTGAATTTGAATAGAAAATCTGTAAGCTGGTGTAAATGTGCCACCAGGACAACAATAGAGTGGGCATGGGAGTAAATTGCTGTATTTTTTTATATGTGTAAGATAAACAGTTGTGTTGGGTGTATTTTTAATCCTTTTTGTGCGATTCAACAGTGATGGAACTTCAGATGATGCCTGGGTACCAGAGGCCTCTGGACAACAGACAAAACATCCCTGCCTAGATGCAACATCTTTAGCTGCCTCCAGAAGTACACGATACACAGATTACCACGGTAATGCATACACTAATAACTCCTTCACCGTCTCCAAGTTGTTCTGTCTGACCTGAATGTCCCTTTCTGTCTTTTTGTGCCACTGGATTCAATATGTAAAGTAAATGTATGTGAATATAATGTTATGAATGGCATCTTGTAATATAATTTGAAACATTACTTGACAGTCAACTCAGATAACATAATGACAGTAAAGCTCTCCTGACTTGAAAAGCACTGCCAAACTCCTCTGTGCAATACTTTGTAAATAGTACATTTGTGTGGGGGTTGTTTTTGGGAAGTTTTATCACAGTGTGTTGAATGCTAATAACAGGAACAGTTGTTTGTAGCTATATGCAATATATAAATAAAACGTTTTATTTGCTAAATAATGTATGTCATTATTCTAAACCTTTAAATGAATCAAAGTAAACAAAGACTTTGGTAAACGTCTTATACATTACCAAGTGCCACTTTGGTGTTCTTTTGGAACTCTTTAAAAAACTGCACATGCATGCATTTTTATAAACATTTAGGGATGAAAAATATACCAGAGAAAATATATAAATTGTGCTTTGTCACAATTTCAATAATGAGAAAATATGTGGAAATGATCAAACAAAATTGTTACACCTCTTGGTAAAAGGTGGTTGCCAAGTGTCCCTTTGGAGTCTCCAAGTGGCTTTTTTGGAAAGGTGCCTAGACATACGCAGAACTAAGTGCTTCTTAAAAAGTCATTTTTGCTTGTATCAACTTCAAATTTGAAATGTACATTTACAAGACATGTGGCTTTAGTTTGCATGTGTTTCCAGGTCTGTATATATTTCTGCCTTGTGTATTTTGCTTTTTAATAAAAAGTTAACATTTTAAAATTTGTGTTTTCAAATTGTGTTTAAGCTTATTTATCTCTCTACTAGTATTTTTTAGAGGAATTATGAGTCTTTCCTAGTAAACTGTCAAGTGTCAGCTTTCAAATGATACCTTTGATTTGTTTGTAGTCAGAAGGACTCATTAGCAGCAACAATTTTAATTTGGATGTCATTTTGCACTCCCATGCCAAAAATGGGGGTGACCACTAAGGGGTTAAGAAAATTTTGATGTTGGTTACTGATAAAATGATAAACATAATTTAGTGATATAATTATAGTGTCTAATCTCTGATTGCAAAGCTTATGTATTATTAACTTAACATTATTTCTTACAGAAATCCTGATAAACTACAGCATGAGATCCAGCAACTATACACTGCAAATATTATATATGCATATTGTATGTGACGCCACAATTTTTGGTAATTGCTATTTTCAGGATCGATTTTTAGATGGCCTCAACCTTTTTCCGTGTGACGGTTTGTGAGCGATTAAGATGTTACAAACAGAAGCTAAGCTGCAAGGTCTCTTGTTCAAGAGTTAGTCAGGGATCTGGCTCTATGTCCACCAAGTGCAGGAAGCAGTGGTATGCAATCTAGGATAGAAACCAACATACTATTAAAGGAATTAGCCTTTTGTTTGTCCATCTTTCCCACCTTCAGGCTGTGTCCTTCAAAGGCCGCATTTGAAGGCTGATTGCGTTGCCGTTTGCGTCGCTGCATCGCAACGAAGGCTGCCCCAATTCGAAGGAGCCTTCAAATGCGGCCTGCCGTCAGTGTTGCCAAGTCAGCGGTTTTCACGTCGAATTGGGCTACTTTAAAGTTGTTTCCGAGGGTAAAAATATTTCCGCGGGGCGCTCCAACATCCCCAAACGCACAAATGCAATAGAGAATTCGGCTGCTCGAGGGAGAAAATCGCATTGGGCGTTTTGGGTTATTTGTCACACTCAAAAGTATATAATTTTTCTTCTCAAGTACATACTTTTAGGACGTAGTAGAAGTAGGCGAATTGGGACGCAGCACGAGTAATATGTCGGACCGAACACCATGTGGGTCAATAACAACTTTTTGTATTCGTCACTAGGGGTGTAACGATTCGTTTAACAATGATTCGATTCGTATCGCGATTTGAGGTTGTAGATACGATTTAAGGACGATATTGGTTCATTTAGAACGATATGATCCAAAATGATTCAGTGACTTGAAATCGATTCAGTAACTTTTTTGCCCAAAATTTAAATCTGTGTGACTGTTTTATTTAAGCCGAATCGAATCGTTGTTAAAACGAATCGTTACACCCCTATTCGTCACCGTTCACACGGTATATCCTCCACCATTAGCGCCCTCACCTGGTAAGGCACCACACATATAACAGTTTGAACTTTGTTAAATGCCTACATTCAAATGACCACAACTTCTCCAAATATTATCATATTTCCATATGTTACACATCGTTGGAAAGCTTAGAGACTACACATTCAGAATCTGTGAATAACTGAAAATGCCCCAGAACTGACTTGTGTCCCTACTTTCTGTTGGCTGGTCACATATCTATTTGTGACTTTTAGTCTATCCATTTTTAATGGCTTTTGTATCAATTTACCCCCATAATCTACATTCAGAAACCATGGCTGTGGATCCACATGTTGCAGTATGCTTCTGGAGGCCAAAAATGTGGAGTTCAGAACCATCTTCCATTTATTTAGGATAGGTCAGTCAACTGCTGTCACTATTGCTAATCATGTTGCCTGTGTAATTGTGAACAATTTGCTTTCTCTCTACATTAGAACACCATCTGTACAGGAATTTAATATCATAATTCAGGGCTTCTGAGACAGGTAGGGGTTCCCACAATCTGGAGGAGCTATTGATAGGACTCATGTTGGGATTTTAGCTCCACCAGTCAGCTGTACAGACTACTACAATCGGAAATGTTTTTACACCGTTGTCTTGCAAGCTAATTCTTCTTTGTTTGAGAGGAGTCAGAGTGATGCACTTTTTCCTAATCTCACAGAATTTTCCATTACTGAAAAACCAACTAACAACCCCAACAGAGATCACCTTCAACAGCCATCTCAGCAAATCATGGATGAGTGTGGAAAAGGCATTTGACCTTCATAAGGGAAGGTGGAGATGTTAAATGAAGAGGTATAATTGCCAAATCAACAACATCAATAAGAATAATATCGCAGCCTGTTGCATGCTTTACAATATTTTTGTGAAGTTAATGGTGAGGAATGTGATGATATTGATGTTCAAGAAGTAAAAGAGCCCTGTGAATGGAATCCTCTTCATTCAAGCATTGGGTCTAATGCCACAAGAGATTACTTGTGTTCATATATTTCAAACCTGTAGAGCTATTTGGATGATGCTGGTATTCATATCATTCACAGCAAACCAAATATACTTTTTTTGCAAACTCATAAAGCACTTCCAATGGGAAAGAATTCACAAAATACAACCACAAAAGTGGTGACATGATGAAAGAAATTCAAAATAAAAAGTGCAATATATCAAGGCACAAACACTTTGACTGAAATAGACAGTTAAGCTATTTCAGTCAAAGTCTTTGTGTGCCTTTCATTGTACATTTTAAACAGTCAAGGGTTTCTGGATTATAGTGATCATTTTATTTTGAACATTCAAATTTCAATTTAATTCACATTTAGTTGTATAGCGCTTTTCACAATACATATAGTTTCAAAGCAGCTTCACAGAAAATACATGCGTCTAAATTACAATTTAAAGTGATTTGTTATCAGAAGAAATGTACATATACAAAGCACACAGATTAGCTAACAATGTATTATTAATCAATATGAAAATAAATTAAGGCACAGACGATGGGCTAAGTGAAATAGGAATACATGTTGTAACAATTAGGGTATATTGGAAATTAATATGAAAATGAATTAACATTAAATGTTTTTAGTGTACACTTCCCATAACACCAGTGGCCTGTTGCACAAAGCTGGTTTCATTTGCTACCCAGGTAAATTTGAGATTATTTTGAGCAAACTCTGGTTTTTCGGGCTCAAGAAGGTGGATTGGTTTTTAGCGGTGTTTATCACCATGGTAACTTACACTACACTGCTCTGGAGCTGGTTTTATTTTGGGTTAGAGGTCGCAAACCCAAACTGGACCAAAAGTTTGAAGAGAAAAAATTGTTCATCCTTTGGTGCGTATTATTTATTATATTTATTTTATATTAATTTTAATGAATACAATATATTGATATATTATATTCATATAATTACTATATATATTGACTAGTAGCCAAATATTAATATACATATAATACATGCATTAATAATTATTATTAATAATGTCACTGTCATCTCCCGATCTGGTAAATTAAGCATTTAGACATGCTCATAGTATAAAGACAGCTGCTCGTACGGTATTCTGAATATACATATAACCAATATATATTTAGAAAGCCATACCTGAGAGTTTAAAGCTGAATACTTCAGAATTACTCAGACAGTTATTAATATAGATATATAGGCTAAAACATAAAAATAAAACAATTTAATATTTTAAATATTTTTCTTCATGTATAAAAATATTATGTGAATGTAGTATAACGACGTATAACTACAACTAAATTGAAGGCACAGGTGTGGTCATGCTTTATCTAAAACCTGAGGCTGTTATGTCCAAAATTATGAATTTTATTACACATTTTCTAAGACCATGTCTGGATTGTTTTTTAGATGTCTTTTATGAAATAAGTTTGTTGGCCTGAAGACACGTTTGCGGTCTTTTGTCTGATGTCTGGTGAGGAGAACAGCTCAATTAATGCTACAATGTGCTCACTAAGCGATTGTTTCACACTTTTGAATGTCTGAGACGTAATCCTCATTATTCTTGTGTTATGAATCTTTTGTTTTGTAACAGACATTATTCAAACCCATTATAACATGTATGCCTGCCTAAATGGCCCATTAACAGTGCAGTATTTCATTTAGTACTTCACATCATCTAGTCTTTCTAAAAATAAAAAATAAACTAAAAACCCATTATGCGAAATATTGTAACAATAGGCAAAAGCTCCTGGTCCAACAGGTGCATTAGAGCTTCAGTTAGGATCAAGCTACATAACACCCACTAAGCAAAGTTATGTCCAAAAGACATCTTTTTAACGTCGTTGCCACTAGAGGTAGACGTTGAAAAGACGTCCACTGAGGAGCCAGAATGAAAGTTTTTATGATGTCTGTTTTGGACGTGATCTGTATGTCTGATATAGACGCTCATGGACCTCAAGTTTAAACACTAGTTCAAATCTGCTCATTGTGGACATATTTTCTATTTGTAATTTCAAAGCAACTCTTAGACAGTGTGTGTTTGTCCAAAAATCATGAAAATAAAAGAAACTTCACTCATACCTTTAGACACTTTAGACAACTTATCATCTGTAATTCACACATCTTTGGATCGTGAGAGAAAGCAGACCCGGAAAGACTCTCTGACTCAGGATTCAATCCAGGATCTTCTTGCTGTGAGGAGCCAGTGTTTCCCACTGAGAAAATGTGCTGCCCTTAATCACAGATATAAGAGACACTTTGACTATTTCTGTCAGATGTCTACAGAAGCTCTTACTGAGAATTAACAGAGGTTTAGATGTTGGTGATTTATAGTTCATTTGAATTTATAGTTCATGGGCTCTTGGTCCCTGTACGTGTGCTAGCGTTTCTTAGGCTGTTGTAACTGTGTCTGAGAAACACAAGACTATATATATACCACTTAACATTGAGAAATCCATGTTACGTGGTCTCTTAATTTTTTCCAGAGCTGTATATATCCATTACCTAGAGTTATAATTATTACAATATTCAAAAGTTGTTAAATCGCAGGACATCTAACAGAACAGAAGTTGTTTATGTTTTACAGCATTATAAAATTATGTCACGAAGCCCCTCAGTATCAACAACCAGAATATAGTCAAAGTTCATCTGCGTTTTCATTTAATCTGACACTTTGACCAGCTGCATGAAAGCTCCTCTGGTGCATCTGCCAGCACTGATGGCAAACTGGAGTCCAAACATGGCGTTCAGCATGGTGGATTTCCCAGAGCTCTGAATCCCTAAAACTGACAGCACAAAGATTTTCTGATTGCCACCAGAGGGCTCACCACCATAGACCATTGCCACTTTATTAAGGGCTTTATTATCCATCTCTGCCTGTTCTAATCATCTATGATTGTTTACAGCTGTGTCTTATTTACCGCATTACCTCTGCCTGTATCTAGCCTGGCTTCTCAGGCCGTTTCTCAATATGTGTACTCTGTACTTGTGTTCTCGCGGACTTGTAAAACCCCATCAGTCACTGCCCAAGTACCGTTCCAATTCAAAGTTCACAACTAGCCTAGTAGGCTACGGTTAAAATCCCTGGATTGTCCTTGATCCCCCCCTTTTATCGAGGACACATCGAGATGAGACATCCCGGATGAGAAACCCCACGTAATTTAAAAATACTGTTAATGTGTTAAAAAATTTAGTTTTAACTTTTTCAGGCAAGAATGTAATTGTTTAATGATTAAATATGTGGTTTATTTATAAAGAGAGCGCATATTTTGCAATTTTATCTGCCGTGTTCTGAGCTCGGTCAGCGGGTGCTCAGCGCTCGTTAATCCGCCAAGAGCAGCCTTTTCTCGGCTAGACCTTCTGACGCCCGTTTCACACATACTCCCTCTGCAGTGCGTGTGCGGTGCGTGTTGCGTTGCATTGCGTGTGCGGTGTGTGTTGCGTTGCGTGTGCGTTGCAGGAGCCCCACACCCTGTAGTGCTTTCACATATGCTGCGTTTGCAGTCCGCAACTGATCCGCTGTTGCATACCACAAACACAGCATTGATTCATTATTTTTTATTTAAAATCCAAAAGTTTTTACTGAACATGCCTCGTCAGAATTCCAATTACTCTTTAATAGAAGTCAGGTTACGTAGCCTACTAGCCTACATTCAAACAACATTTTATTAAAATCATTTATTCATATTTATATACTTTAGATTTAGCTCACACAAGTGGCAAAACATTTAAAGATAGGTTATAGCCTTAAATCACAAACATTTTAAATTAGAAACTTACAATAGTATATTCAAAAACAGCCGACTCTCGTCTTTCTTTCGTTTTTACACCATTTTAAGCTGAATCCCAACTTAAAAAATCCTAAGAAATGAATTCTCAGACTAAAAAAAATACAGTTTGTGAATCCTTTGCACTAAAAGCATTATTATGGACTCATCTGAAAGCAGACACCTGGCAGTTTACTGTAAAGTCAAAATGATAATATTTTTTATAATCAAAAATAGCTATAATAAGCTTCAAAGTTTTGTAAAGTAATTAGAAATGTATTTGTATGAAATATCTTTATGAAAATAAAATTGGAGTTGGCCTTGGAGAAATCTAGAAATGCACTACAGCTAAAGCCACAAGTCTGACAATGTTATATTTCAGATATGAAGATGATACGTCTAAAACTCTGAATTTTATTAAATGTTTTACAAGATCGTTTCATGTGATTTTATTTTTAGATATCTCTAATATATCAACTGACGTTTATTGCCATGTGTTCTGAGCTCTCATTCAGTTTATTGCCTCTATTGTTTAGAGGTGCAAACTGCCCCATTCATAGGAGTGTTCGATTCCAGGTTTTTATGGAGTCGACTCCGATTCCCGACTCCCACTGTGGGATTCTATGGAATCGACTCCTCGACTCAATTTACTTCACATCAAAACAGTTTTTAAAATTCCCCCTGACACAAAGTCCTAAAATCCTCTTATTAAAACCGTACACTTTTAGCGTGGCCGTCCAAATTAGTCCTATTTAGCAATGACTTTTGTGACTATCATGTTTCTGTATCTATTGCCAATAATTTTTCATAGGAAAAGTCACGAAAAAAGATGTGATTGTCGAGTGATGGCGCTAAACGCACATGATCATTGTCTTAAAAGGTGAGTTAAAGATACTAGCCTATACATACAATAATCAGTGGTGTAAAGTAACGAATTACAAATACTCTCGTTACTGTAATTGAGTAGTTTTTCTCAGGAATGTACTTTTTAAAGTAGTTTAAAACAGTGTACTTTTACTTTTACTTGAGTACATTTTAAGTGCTGTATCGGTACATTTACTGCGCTATTTTCCCTAAACCTGCTGTCGCTACATTATATTTATTTATTTTCCTGTCAACGTGACTGGCTAAGACGAATAATCAGTCCTGTCCAAATTAACCATACCAGTGTGAGAGTAAGTGGCACGCGCGCTTTATGAAAGGGGGTAAGTGCTGGCTACTGTATGATGACTGCAATCGTCAAATTGCCTTAAACAATTACTACAAATGGACCTCAGAATATTACATTTTCTAATACATGCATAAATAGTCTGTATTCTGCTAGCGCTGTACAAGCTCGCGGTGCCATCTGCTGGAAATTCTTCATTTAGCTCGATTGTTTGCCAGAGCAGGAGGTCAGAATGGAGCTGGCCAGGCAGATGACCAGGGTGGCGCAGACTGGGCAGATGAACAGGGTGGCGCAGGCGACCGGAGTGGAGCCGGCGGTCTTGAAGACCCCCACGGTGGAGCAGACGACAACCACAGTAGAGCAGACGGTCTTGAAGACCCCCAAGGCGGAGTCCTCTCTAGACTCGGGGTAGGAGGCGGAGTCTTCTCCAGACTCGGGGCAGGAGGCGGAGTCCTCTCCGGACTCGGGGCACGGGCCGGAGCCCTCTCCAGATTCGGGGCAGGAGGCGGAGTCCTCTCCGGACTCGGGGCAGGAGGCGGAGTCCTCTCCGGACTCGAGGCACGGGCCGGAGCCCTCTCCGGACTCGGGGCACGGGCCGGAGCCCTCTCCGGACCCGGGGCACAGGCCGGAGCCCTCTCCGGACTCTGATCAGTGGCTGGAGGTTGTGGAAGGTCTGCTGAGACGACACGAGGCTCTGGAAGGTCTGCTGAGACGACACGAGGCTCCGGAAGGTCTGCTGAGACGACATGAGGCTCTGGAAGGTCTGCTGAGACGACATGAGGCTCTGGAAGGTCTGCTGAGACGACACGAGGCTCCGGAAGGTCTGCTGAGACGACATGAGGCTCTGGAAGGTCTGCTGAGACGACATGAGGCTCTGGAAGGTCTGCTGAGACTACACAGGGCTCTGGATGGTCTGCTGAGACTACACAGGGCTCTGGAAGGTCTGCTGAGACGACACAAGGCTCTGGAAGGTCTGAGAGCGCAGAGGCCTGTGGGTTGGATGGCGCTGATCTAGGTATGCCCCTTGCACGCACCGACATCAGTGGTGAGTCCTCCAGGCTGGATGCCAGTCTCACTTGCATTGGGACCACCTTACTGGTTTCATGTGTGGCGTTTATGACAACCCAGAACTCTGCATTGAAGTCCATGATGGCTGAAGACTCTGGAATGGTGTCCATGGCAGCTGGAGACTCTGGCATAGCATCCGTGACATTTTGAGGTTCTGGCATGGCGGCCATCTTGCCTGAAGATAACAGCATGGCAGCCATCTTGTGAGCAGGTTCAGGTAGGAAAACCACAGGACAGGAAGGTGAAGAAACAACAGGATTAGCATTGATAAGCACTGAAAATGGTGAACATTGTGCTGGGCCAACATTAGGGGAAGCATCCTCCTCTACTTCCCCAACAGTGTAAGAGGAACCAGACAATAATAGTGCATAGTCCATAAATTGTTCTAAAGTAAAGTCATTTTGACCTTGTAGCATGAATGACCATATAGGTTCGTTCAATCCATGAGAATAAAAGTCCTTCAAAACAGTATCTTCCCACTTGACATGATTAGCCAGAGCACAGAAGTGATCTGTGTATTTTTCAATGGTACAGGTAACTTGACGAAGGAATAGGATTTCTTCTGCTGGATCCATATTGGCGAAGTCTTCTGTTACGAACTGCTCTGAGACAGAAGGTTGAAGATCCAAACGCAGTATTTATTAAAGGGTAATCCAAAGTCGTAGTCCATAAAACAGACAAAAGGTTAATGATGTTACGTCTGACACCGATGCTCCAAAGCTTGCTTCAAACTCGAACGGTTCTTGCAATGAACCACTGCTTCGGAGCTTGTATCATTACGTCTCTAGTCACGTGAAAATGCCTTCTGAAGCAAACACACCGCTTCACTCCTGTAGTGAACCACCTGACTGCTTTGACAGCCCAATCCAGTGTTGACAGGTTTGAAACCTGCCAGCTGTATTTCTTATGTGCTTTCACACATAATACTGACATACAAATACTACAAAAAATCTCTAGTGGTTTAAATGGTAAAAGCCAACTATTGCTATTTTAATAGAAACCATTAGATTTTCTGTGATGGTTTCCAACTTTTTAAAGCTACTCTGTTCTGTCCTTGTCTAAAGAAATAATTAAACACACACACACATCATGCTTAATGTTTTATTATCAAGGTGACCACATGAAATTCAGAGTCTCTGTAAAATTCACCTACATAAATTAGTTTCACAGCACTAACACTGTTTCAGCTTTGATCGCCTCGGTAATCACGTAATTAAAGGGGGCGTGAACATAAGCCTACTTGCATTTTATGGTTGTCAGCTTTGTTGCATTACATTTACTTCACCAGGAGATGGTGCTGCAGTTTCTATCTGAATGAAGCGTCGATGAACCATTTTCAACACAATTGTATCAGAAAGCAATAATGCTTCCTTTGGCCATCACTACAAAAGGTAATACACAGGTATGCAGTTCAAACAGGCACACTCAAAATAAGAGACAGAGGCAAAAGGGTAATCCGAGACAGGCAAGAAATCCAAAGAACCAAGACACATGAAACAATAGAAACGCTCAGAAATGCAGTTGACACTAAACAAGACTTCGCCCTGAATGACAGAGATAACCAGGCTTATATAGGCAGAGGTAATGAGGTGATGAGACAGGTGTAAACATTGAGTGCTAATGAGTCCGGGGAAAGGATTATGGGTAATGTAGTTTGTGATGGAGTGACAGTCCGGGGTGGAGTGCCCTCTGGTGGTGATCACGGGCACTCACACTGGTGAATTGTCACACTACTAAGAAAATACTATCTGGCTTTTCTTCTCAGACACAATACATAAATGTATTAAGAAATATTGCATATCGTCGCTGTCCAATGAAAACCACGTATGTCTATTTTGCCGATTTTTAGATTTTTCGACGGATTGAATGTCCAGGTTAATTTCCGTATACAGTGCTTCACATATCTAAATGACCAATGAAAAGTTGTGAAATCATGTCATCTGATTTTCACGTATATCCATTTGGTGTCAAAGTTGTCAATCACGCCGCGTATCTCCCACCCCGTGGAAGCATCTCGCCGGTCTCCTGAAGTTTCATCGAAGCTCAGCAATGGACAGCCGAATAACTATGATAGGGCTGTTATTGAGGCGATTGCGAGGGTCAACAATGAGGAGGAAGGTTTGTAGGAAAATAGAATTGAGTCAGCCAAACAATTAAGTCTAATTTGTATTCATTACTGAAATGTAGGGCTGCTCCGATCGCGATCGGCCGGTGGTTAATGCACATCTCATCAGTGAAGCCGGTTCTCTAATCAGCGGTAAATTCCCTCAGGTGCGTGATTTCACATAGAGCAGCTGTTACTACACCGAGCCGTTGTTAACTTAGAAGATGCGCAAATAAATGCTAAAAATGAAGTGGATTTGATCGTGATCGGAGCCCTACTGAAATGTTAACTAGTTTTTCTCTCTGTCATTCTTAGATTCACTTGAAAGTGACGGTTCTCAGACACCTGCCAATGAGGGTAGGTAGGCTACTTTAGGCTTAAATGATTTTCTTGGCCATTCTAATTAATGATCGGAAGAACGCTTATCGACCACCGTTACTGTAAAATATGCACGTATGTCCATTTAAACTCAATTTTGGTCAAATGTGGATTATATCATTACACTGGCAAGAATATGGTTACATGTAAAGATCCCGTACCAAGTATGGCAACGCTACATTCAACTGCTTTTGAAATACGGTGTTTTTTTTTCACTTCCTGAAAAGTAACCGTTTTGGACATACGTGAGTTTCATTGGGCAGCGACGATATAGAAGCAACACAATTTATATTTACACAACTAATAATAGTGTGAAAACAGCTTTCCTTTTAAACTATCTATCTGAATGTATTGACAAAAAATAAGTTATTTTTGTAAACAGTTTTAGAGTCTTTTATTTAAGAATTCAACCTCAGACAGTCCCGACATTGTGTGAGTGATTTCTACTCATTGTACTTTCATTTTCAAGAGAAACTGATGTGTGGAAACAGGGAGTTTCCTTTTATATACAATTTTATTTTGCATATCATGAACAAAAGAGCAAAGAAATAGACACACATTCTCTCATATATACATATGCGCATATACACAGAATAAAAACAGAAGCTCAGCTATATTATTAATGTAATGAAGAGAAAGACTTTATAACATCTCAGCATTTATGATTTATCATGCGGCTCAAAGCATTATGGGTAATCTCTCTACAGTCTATTCTGCTTGATCAACACAGTTTCACTGATGATTTATTATAAATAGTAAACCCAGGATAGAGTGTGTGTGTGAATGTGGTCTGGACTGTGTGTATGAGGCTCATTGTGTCAGAGACGCTGTAGAAGGACAGAGTTCCAGCACTGTGATCCACAAACACTCCTATTCTATGGCTGATGGGCTTTACACAGAATTTAGTCTCTATGGTATTGTGTGTGAATGAGTAACTGGAGGAAGAGCAGAACAAAGTCCAGGACTGATCATTACCTCCAAACACACACTCTTTACCTGATCCCTTCCTGCTGATGCTCTTATATGACACTGATATACACACACCTTTCCCACTCCACTCAATCTCCCAGTAACAGCGTCCACACACACTCTCTCTACACAACACCTGCCACCACTCATCAAATCTGTCTGGATGATCAGGATATGACTGGACTGTGACTGTGTTAGTAATCTCTCTTTTCCTCTCAGACAGATGGAGGTGTTTATTCACTGTGTTCCGATCCAGAGTCAGCGGACGAGAATCTGGTGGAGATAAAACACATAAGAATCAGGAATTATGAATCTGTCTGATCTTTTAATGGAGCTGAACTCTTCATGTTCAATATATCATCAGTGTCTCAGTACAGTTTCCCAGATCCTGTGCAAATCATCATTGACATGATCAACTCTAAAACTCTTCTGTCATGTTTTCTTTCTCCTTCTCCAGGAAGAACATGAACACACTCAGTGAGTTTTCTGCTTGTTTTCTCAGTAACTTACATTGTAGGAAGTGGTTCCTGGTCCTGGGTACAATGACTGTGGAAATCAACAGACAGGAAGAGTGTGATTATCATGCCAAGAGAAAATGATCCCTGCATCCGTTCCTAAGACATTTCTAATATGATCTTCTACATGATATGAGATGATGGAGGAGAATTTCTGAGAGCAGATGAATCTCCAGGACTTTACCTCTGTTAGAGATCTTCTTCAGCTCCTCTTTGCAGAAATCCTCCAGTTTGTCTCTCAGCTGACGGACAGATTCTCTCACGCCATCAAAAGAGGAGAGCGAACTGAAGGGATTGTCATTGACGTCTGTAGATTCAGGAGGAGCTGAGAGAGACTGGAAACTCTACAGAAGACAGAAATCAAAGCTCATCACCTCCACACTTCAGCCAATAACCTGCACTACTGTCAGATTTGAGCAGCTCTTGATGATCTTTAGTGACTCTCCTCAATCCAGCACTTTCACATCATCAGCTTCATTCTTCTCATATTTAACTTTTAATAAAGGACTAAGTTTTATTGAAAAAATAAGAAACAATATTGTTGTTTTATTAAAGGAAATATAACATTTTAATAACTAATTTTATTCTAAGCATTGTGCATTTATTGTTTGTTGAATACATTGCATGTCTAGAGATTATCATTATTTAAAAGCACAGAGTGAGGTTTTTTATTAGTAATCGGGCAGCGATTGATGAGAAATGCTCAACAAGAAGTCTCAATAGAAAGTAAATCGGACAATCAATTTCCTATAAATGATCTTAAATTTGGATCCTGTGCACTGCAATCTGTAAAACTTTCATTGCTAACTAACTACGCTGAACCACCAAACACTAATGTTGTTCCTGCAACCAATATGTGTGATAAAAATAAATAATGTACATCGGTGGGGAATCGTTTCAATATTGAGAAAAAATGTATTCATATAATTAATAAAAAAGTACCATATCAATGCTTAGAAATGTTGCTATTTAAATTTTGAGTGTGTAAGTTTTGGGAAGTTGGCCCAAAATGTTCAGAAATGGCCTCATCTCAAAGGACTTTCAAGACACGTTCACTGATTTTACCATGCAGTAAGAAATTAGAAGGAAAAATCTGGTAAAAAAAAAAAAAAAAAAAAAGTTAAGTAAAAAATGTGAATAAAGTTTTGAACAGTTTGATGGCAAAATACACATACATACATCTTACAGAAGAAAGAGCCCCAAACAGGTTTTCTTAACCCCTTCTTTTCGGTGGCTATTTTTGTATAACAAAAAAAGGCTATTTTTGCCTAAACAAAATCTCATGGGAACCTCAATTTGTGTTATACCAACTTTAAATTTGGGACTTATATGGCTTAACAATTTGAGTATTTTTATTTATAAAGTAAAAACTATTTTATAAAATATATATTTTATATAAAATAAAATTAGTACATACTATTAGTACAAATTAAACTCCAATAACTTTTTCTCTACTTTCATTTTATGATGTGAATTACAGCCATTTAAGTTTGGAAACTGCATTTTCACATCTATTCTCAATAAGGGGGAAACAGTTAACGGGTTAAGAGATTTCCAGAGCTGAAATGCATATGTAATCTTGTCTCTTTCAACAGAAGATGATCAGATCTGTCTGACAATTATATAATAACCCAACACACAGATCAACGGCTCATTTTGCTCTCATGAAATGTTCCTCTGTGAGTCTCTTGTTCTTCTAGATCTGTTACCTGCAGGAAATTGACGTGATCCTGTGTGTGTGAAAGCTGCTCCAGCTCAGCGTCTCTCCTCCTCAGATCATTGATCTCCTGCTCCAGTCGCTCCAGTCGTCCTTCAGCTTGACTCACTGCAGTCTTTTCCTGATCTCTGATCCGCTGTGTGGCCTCAGAACGGCTTCTCTCAATGGAGTGGATGAGCTCAGTGAAGATTCTCTCACTGTCCTCCACTGCTGTCTGTGCAGAGCGCTGTTAGGACACACATCACAATCACACAGTGGGTCAGTGATTCCTGACTGAGACTTCTCAAACTTCTCTTCTTCTCCAGACTCACCTTATAAGCCTTCATAGCCTCTCTCAGCTGCTGAAGATCTTTCTCTCTCTGCTGGATTCTCTGCTGGAACGACCTCTGCGTCTCCTTCAGCCGCATCTGCAGCAGAAACCAATGACAGAGATGTCACTTTATACTGCTGCTCTAGAGCATCATGGGAGGTTTTGGGGGAAAAAAACTTCTTGGTTACGTATGTAACCCTCGTTCCCTCAGGACGGAACGAAGACGTAACGTCAGTGTCTGACGAATGGGGGTTTCACCTTAGAAGCCAATCTTCTTCGAGATGTTAGAAAATGCCCAATATCAGTGCCAATGCCACGGTCATGTGGAATTTGCATGCATAACCCCGCCCCACCGTGTGGGTATATAAGGAAGTATACTGGCAATGTCACATTATGTTTACCTGCTGAGGAGCAAGGACTGAACTCCTGGCCGTTTCCACGGTACAGCAGATTTGGCAGAGGGACGTTACATCTCCGTTCCATCCACATACGTCACCGAGACGTTTTCTTTCATTCAACAGGGGTGGGCGATATCTCAATATTTAAAATATATCAAGATATTTTTTAAACACGATATGGATTTTGACATATCGTATTGTTCTTCAAGAGGTCGTAGTAGGCAGATACCGCAGCCACATAAACCTTGAGGGTGGAAGGAGACATCCTTCGATCCAACCCTTCCTGGAGGAATGAGAGCACAGACCCGATCAGGCATTTCCAGGGGTCTTCTTGGCGAGAAGAACACCCAGGTGACAAAGGTTCCACTTCAACGCATAGGCGTGTCGTGTAGACTCTGCTCTAGCGGAAGATATGGTAGCCACCACCGGAGGTAGCGTCCCATCCAGGAGCCACACATGGAGGTTCCAGAGATCGGGATGCGGGTGCCAAAGGGTGCTTCGTCTCTGAGAGAGAAGGTCCTTACTCAGAGGAATCAGTCAGGGAGGGGCTGTCACAAGGAGTAGGAGTTCCGAGAAACAGGTCCGACCATGCTAATACAGGGCAACCAACATGACCTGCTCCTTGTCCTCCCTGATCTTGCACAGAACCTGTGCAAGAAGGCTCACTGGGGGAATGCTTACTTGCGTAGGCCCCGCAGCCCACTGTACACCAGTGCATCTGTGCCAAGCGTGCCCCTGGTCAGGGAATAGAACAGGCTTCAATGGAAAGATTTGTGGGAGGCAAACAGATCTACCTATGCATTGCCGAACTGTTCCCAGATCAGCTGGACCATCTGGGGATGGGGTCTTCATTCTCCAGGAAGTGGACGAACGCATTTGAAAATGCGTTTCGCTGTCAACATCCTGAACGGAAGCCCGTGAAGGGATTGGTTCAGGACGTGCAGAGCCAGGATTGTTTTTAACCCCCCGGTTTTCTTGGGTACAATGAAGGGGCTGTAGAAGCTGGACTTCATTTCGACTGGAGGGACAGGCTTGATCGCATCCTTCGCAGTAGGGTGGAAGCAGGGAGGAGCCTGGCAATCTGAATCGCGTAGCCAAGACTGATGGTCTTTGCGACCCAGCGAGACAGTCCCGGAAGCTGTAGCCAGGCTCCCAGGAACTGGCCCAATGGGGTCATTCGGACCACAGACACCCTCAGCCTGCTCGTGACTAAGCCGGTGGCTCGGTGCAGCAGCTGGCCACCGGGGCAGGTTGTGTTAACAGCCTCATTCTGCTTCTGGGCGGCCGAGAACTGTTAGGTGCAGTCCTCGACTGTGCCGCCGAAGAGGCCAGCCTGAGATATGGGCGAGCTGAGGAGGCGGGCTCACTCAGCCTCCCCATATCAACCAGGTAAGGCCAGGTGTCTTTCCCGGACCACAGTTTTGGACATCACCTGACCCAGGGAGCGTGTGGTCACCTTCACTGCCTTGAGGGTGGGGTTGGGGGCGGCCCGCAGCTCATTGAAGAACACTGGATCGACTCTACCCTAGGGGTGACCCCTAATAGTCGAAGATTTGATGCATCGATATGCAGGACCGGATTCGACCACTGATCTCATGGTCGAATCTTCACGGGTGTTATGAAACGAGGATCATACCATTTTGGCAATATGGGGGTGCTCAATATTAGTGTTATGAAGACGTGTCCTTTAAGGGCACTGAGTTTCGTACCGGACGCACCGCGCCTTTTAAATTCGAACACATATACACCGATCGCGGCATTTGACACCTGTCGGCGACGATTAAATGTATATTTCCCTCAAATCGTGAATGTACATACTGATTTCACCCTGTGCTACAAGATACACTCATCGTGCAGCTCTTCTGTCAGAAGTCGATTCAAAATTGAGCTTGCGCGTATATAATGTTCTCGTCTGCCTGGTGTGAGATACCTGAGACACGGCGCTGAGCTTCAGTCCGGTGTGCGACCCCCTTTTGGCACAATCGGCTTAAGAATGTGCATTTAAACGCACTTAAAGTGTTCTTTTCGTCTCTAGACAGGTATTTTTTTAGGTTTATTTATCAAAATGTTCTTTTATATATTTGTGTGATGTTCTGTTTCGATTGCAGCTTTTAAATGTTATGAGAGAACGGTTAATTTACAAATGTGTAGTGTAGCCTAGTTTTGATCACTTTATTAAAAGTGGTGGCTGTGTGCCGTGTCTAAAGTAAAATAAAAATAGTCTTAGCCTCCTTCCCAACCCGTTTATACCGTTAATTTTTTTCCGGTCTATGGTTTACACACACATTAGATGATTCGACTGTCGGTCGACCATAGAGAGATTCGAAAATTCTGATTCGAATGTGTAAATCCTTAGTAGGGGACACCCCTACTCTACCCTCGTGCATGCGCAAAGAGGCAGTGGCTTACCCCGTAGCTCTGCAGGACTTCGCCACCGAAGTAGACAAGCCCACAGGCTTTGGGAGGGCGCTTAGGATAGCCTCGCCACGTGATGTCAAAGCACTCTATGGACACCATATTGTGCAACGCTCTGTTCAACCATGGGTAGGGACCCCAGTGTACATTTATACGGCCCCAGAAGGTGGAGAATGCCACTGAACAGTCACGGGAAGACACAAGGACCTCCAGGACCACGTGAGCTCCTCATGTATCTCAGAACGGAGAGGCATTGGGGGCGGGGCCCAACAGCTGTCAGGTGCCGCCCCGAAAAACCAACCGCCCAACCGTGAGCACTCTTGACAAGGCGGAATTTACACACCAGCCCGAGATAACATGGCTGTCAACTCTAGGTCAAATCCGATCAGTGTTAACACACCCGAAGGCGAGCATAGCTGAATCATCATCTCCAAAGGACTCTAGCCCACCTTGACACGCAGCAAACGACATCTCGTTGCTATCTGGAGTGTGAACGAAATGAACGTGGCATCAACAGGCCATCCTGCCACTTCAGCCCAAGCACTCGCTGGTAGCGGTGTGCGAGAGGGGGAGTGTGGCCTGAGGAATGATCGTTGGGTTTTTTTTAAAACACAGCACTGCCCTCAGGTCACCCTGGCCACCAGCCAAAGTCCCACCCTCTCAGAGATGATACGTTGGGGTGTGGCAGAGGGGACTCTCTCTCCTTTACAGAGGTCACTGAGTCTCGACCGCAACATTGTGATGATCATGTTACCGCAGTGTGAACATGGCACATCCACAAACACTGCCCGGACATGCTGACGCCCAAACACGTCGAGCAGTGAATGTGCAAAAGACAGCAACGGAGATCGATCGCACCCGGAAGTGCACGGACAAATCATCTTGAAAAAGATGTGCCACGTACAAGCTCTTTTTGTGAAAGGAAAGCTCTGCAGAGTGGCACCCAGGGAAAACCCACACAGCTGTTGAAGATCACTGCACAGATCAGCAGGCAGGCAATGTGAGATCGCTTTAATACGGCGTCACACCAACACCCTGGAGAACCACTCGTCTCAAAGACTGAAGAGAGAACTTCAGAATTCAGGCTTGAGGAAGTGAAGAGATGCTATTGGCTCTGAAGCAGAAACATAATACAACTGCCAGCATACACCTACACCGTGGGGCAGTGTTACGCATGCAAATCCTGATCTCAAAGATGATTGGCTTCTAGGCGCAACCCCCAGTTGTCAGTCACTGACGTTACTCAGAGTGACTAAACGAAAGGAAACTCCATGAAGCTGTAAGGCTGCCAAAATCGTCCCAATGGAGGCTAACGATCGGCGGGTGAAGGTCACTGCGCGTTCGTCTTTTCAGCCGGGAAAGCTTTTTCAGCTTTTTATTCCAATTCCTCGTTATCTGAGTCCATTTAATCATAATTTAGAATTTAGGTTAGAATGCCAATTGGTTATTTGGTCATTTATATTTAATAGTTTAAGTACACATTTAATTATTCCGTTTAACCCTTTGTTGAAATTATGCCCGTTCGTAGCCTGAATAATTCCAGAGCAAGTCAGAATCAACCAAAGTGTAACAATTTATTAACAGTCAGGTAAATGTATAATGCCAAATACATAATCAAGTCAATGGTAGCCCAATCAATATAACATCAAATACTCTGAAGTAAAGAATGAAATGTATACCTGACTTCTGAAAATTACATAATGCTGGCTATCTTGAGACATCCAGCATTACGGGCTGACCTGACTACAGAATCGAGCCCTGAGCTCTTTGCAACATTTCCTTAAATACCCAGAACCAGATGCATACCCAGAAACATTTGAAACTCTTTCATATGTAAATATGAGTTCACGATAGGAATTTGCATTAATAAAGTCCTATAGACTTGTATGGAAGAGAGGCCAAATGGCTGAAAGCCACACCCACCATACACCAAGGCAATATCTTTAAACTCTTAAAACATTTATGATGTTCTAGTTTACTTCTGTGGAGTAGAGATATTTGTACCAGTCGCACTGAGACATTTCAAATGATATCAAACACATATAATACTGTATCGTGAGGATTGGCATTGTAACAAAGATTTCTGGTGCATTTCAGGTGGTCTCAATATGAGGGGGAGCAGGAGTTTGGGGGAAGTTTCATGTGAAAGGAAAGGCATGTAGATTAGTGTCATTTGTAGATGGTTCATTCAGTGTGAGGTCATCTCGGACAGAGACGCTAACTGTATGAATGAGTTCAGATGCTAATTCCCTTTGTTTTCTCAGAGCGATTAGACATTTCGGCATCAGCTAGTTTTCCAGCCTTACAAAGCCTATATTGTTAATCCATTATAAGGATATTCTTAGTGCATTATAATACATGCATAACGCCTTATAAACAACCTTATAATGTGTTCTGTCATCTGATGCTAAATCTTAACAGTAGTAATACCTACCTTTGTGGTTATAACATGAAGATAATTTTATCCACTTAAGTTATAATATATTATATATCCCATAGTTTCATATCTTTTCTTCAGATCTGCACAATATCTATTACACCTATAACTACACCTTACAATTCTTTTACTGCTTAAAATGACACAAACAACTTATTTTTTTTAAAGTAAAGCACTTTATAATGTACTCATAATATTTATAAGAGGTCTTTGTCTTCTACCCTATGTTTAAAGTGCATTGTCTCCATATTTCCCATTATATTCAGTGTAGCACAGATTGGTGAAAGTCCACTTACAGCTGCTGTTCACTTCTGCTGACATCTGCAGTGTGAATAATGTTTCCTGATCTTATGGTGCAAGTATAAATAGTGTCAGCATTATTTGATCAGTGTGTGATTTTTACCTTTTTCTCTGTCTGTGCTGCGGCTGATACAGTGTTGTGGTCTTTATGTTCATCCATCGTACACAGCACACATATAAACTTCAGGTCAGTGCGGCAGAAAACCCCCAGGAGTTTATCATGTGTTTGGCAGATCATCTCCTGCAGTCGTCCAGTGACATCAGTCACTTTATGTGGCTTACGGGAGTGACAGTCCTCATGAAGGTCAAAATGAGTTTGACAGTAAGACTCCAGACACACCAGACAGGACTTTACGGATTTGTGTTTTCTTCCAGTACAGACGTCACACTGCACATCTCCAGCTCCAGCATAACAGTCAGCAGGAAGTTTAGTCTTCTTCAGTTTCTCCACCAGTTCAGCTATCATGGTGTTTTTAGCTAAAGCAGGTCTTGGCCTGAAGGTCTGTCTGCACTGAGGGCAGCTGTAGACTCTCTTCTGATCCTCCTGATCCCAGGAGCCTGTAATACAGATCTTACAGTAACTGTGTCCACACGGGATGGTCACTGGATCCTTCAGGAGATCCAGACACACTGAACACATCAACTCATCCTGGTCCAATGAAGTCCTCGCTTCTGCCATTTTACTGAATGAATACAGAGACACAAACACACACCAGCTCGACTACACTTAAGTATCTCTTTTCCTGAAGTCATACGATTTCTGATTCCTGCTTTTGTGCTTGAATGACGTGTGCAAAACCGGTTTATCTGCAAGTCTATCAAGGGACATAACGTTCTTTGATAGACTTGCATAACCTCATACCTGCTGAGTTCAGAATTTATACCACAGCAAATGCAAAAACATTTATTATATAATTGAGGTGTTCAGTTACAGCAGAATCACATGCGGGGGATGATGGTTCGTTTAGGCGTAGAGATTCACGTGGAATCACACGGCTTAGACATACACGTGGATAGCTCAAAATGCGTACAGATAACACACCACTTGGCTTTAGAAAGTGGCATGTATGTTTACGCAAAGTAATGATGTCATGTTGCAAGATGCTAGATCTTATTTTGAAGTTTCTGTTTGAGAAAAACTAACTAGCGAATGTTGAACTTATTTATCCGGGTATTGACAGCTATCAGTTAAGCAGAAGAGGCGAAGAAGAAGAAGACTGGGGCGTTCCAGTCTGCGAAAGCGGAAACCCCTACCAGCACGATAACACCCATTTGTGGCCACAGTTGGATGATATTGCTTATCACTGTGTAGCGGGAGACGGGGAACAGTACAGCTTAACACACACAAGCTCAAGTTTAACTACTTGTAGAAAATGCAATGGCGCCACCTGGGAGGGTTTCACCCAGGAAATAGAGTTAAACCCCACAATTTGTTATTAGGTCACACAGGGTCGACTCTCTTATAAAGAAATGTGGGCATCATATAAAAATACAAAAGTTTAATTCACAAATTGAATTCAAGATAAACAAATCACTTAAAATCAGCTCTGACATGTGCCATTCATAACAGCGCTCTCTCTGGTGACAATACAACAAATTAACACAAACGGACAAGAAAGAAAAGAAACGTTAAACAAAACCCAGTTACACAATTTTCAAATAAACAAAACAAAATGGAATATAATTAATTACAGGGCTGGGTAACACTTTATAATAACGTTCAGTTGTAAGTCATTTATAAGTGGTTATTTAATGATGAACTAATCATTTACAAAACATTCATTAATGATTATCAAGTGATATGCTAACATTTTATAAATGTTTTGTAAATTCCGTTACAAGTCATTTACAAGTGATTAGTAAATAATTAACTAATGATTTATGAAACATGACTACTGGTTCATAAATGATTAATGAGTGATTTGTTAATTATTTTACTTATATTTAGTAGATTCAGGTATATGTGATTTACAAATGATTAGTTAATAATGAACTAATGATTTACAAAACATGACAATGCATTTCATAAATGTTACTTTTTTGTGTTTTGTAGATTCAGTTATACATTATTTACAAGTTATTAGATAATGATAAACTAATAATTTACCAATCATAATTATACATTCATAAATGATTAATATGGTAACGATTTACAAATCTGTCATATGTTAGGCCTATCTTTGAAAAAAAACCATTTCATAAAATAATCAAACAGATCCTTAGTAAATGGTTAAGTTACTAGTTAATATATTATTAATCAACGAAATGTCAATATACTATTATCTCAATAAATTGTTAATCATGAACAAATGATGATCAAACCATTAGTAAATGATGAGTAGCCTTTATAATATATTGATGCATATCCCAATGCATCAGATCAATACACATTTAATTCTTTGCATTTGTAAAAGTAGACATGATATTATAAATATAAATAGGCTACTTTTTATTGCAAAAACTGACCAAAAACAGTATAAAAGTATTAGCTCATGTTGTATTCAACGTTTTCTGAAGTCATACGATATCTTTATGTGAAGAACAGAGTTGATCTTAATGTTTTAATCATTGAAATGATGATCCCTTTATGAACGCATATTTCTCCTATTTATCATTCAAATAATACTCCTGTCCTGACTCTTTAGCAGGACGCAATCGGTCACATGACACACGAGAGCCAATGGCATTTTACAATCAAAGCTGACGTAATGACGCAATTGGTCACGAGACACACGACAGCCAATGCTGTCAAAGCTGTAAATCATTAGTTCATTATTAACTATTAAACTGTAAATGACTTATAACTTAATCTACTTAATATATGTAAAGTAATTAACAAATCACTCATTAATCATTAATGAACACAGTCATGTTTTATAAATCATTAGTTAATTATTTACTAATCACTTGTAATTGACTTGTAACGGAATTTACAAAACATTTATAAAATGTTAGCATATCACTTGATAATCATTAATGAATGTTTTGTAAATGATTAGTTCATGATTAACTAACCACTTATAAATGACTTACAACTGAACATTATTATAAAGTGTTACCCAGGGCTGGGGTTACCCACTGGAGTCATTGACACACTAGTAATAAATAATAATAAAAAAAATAAAAAAAACACTTCCACACCACGTCAACTCAGAATCACACACTCGTACACTTCAGAAGTGTCACACGGCAAAGGTTGCAGCTGCACCACCACAAAGATCATTCACCCGTGGGACACCAGCTCCTGAAAAAATAAAAATAAAAATCATAAACAAAATAAGTCTCACAAACAAATGAATAAAAGACAAAGTCACAATTCCACCATAAATGATGGGCAACAGTCACCACAGAACAGTACAGGTGACAACATACAAATCTTGAAAAGGAAAAACAAAACAACGAAAACTCATTAAAAGTTTGCGGGACAGGTCTCCGAAAGGAGCGCCCACGTTGACAGCACGATCCTCCACCCCAAAGTACCCCCCCTCCCAAAAAAAACACAAAAACAAAATAGTTGTAATCCGATGTTGTTAGTACGGCACGCAGCGAAGGAAAAACCGAGCTGTAATAAACGGCCAGGACGAAAGGGAGAATCCTATAACAAATATAAATACAAACAAACAGGATTATTATAAAATCGCGCATCACATGCCCAAATTCCCCACCCGTTAAACCCAACAAAACTTACGCAACACAGATAGATGAGTTTTACAATCAGTTCACCACTCAGGTTACACAGCCTTCAAATAACCCGCTGGTAAACTGAAGTACAGGGACTGCACATTACTCAAACCACCCACCCCTCAGTGAAGCTAGACATCGTTTACTATAAAACTTCCTCATACCTGAAGGGAGGGCAGAAATCGCATCCAAAACAGCAGCCGACGGAGAGACACAATTGATGAAAAGACAGGCTGGTGTACAACAAGCAAACCATTAGTACAGCGGAAAATAAGTTAGCAAAATGCTACGTGCTAACAGCACATACCTAGAGCCGCTGAAGCAAACCAACAACAAGGGGAGGATACGGACCTGACGCATCCCAGGCTCAATCCAACCAGCCTTGAAATAGTACATACTCGCTACTGATTGGTGGACATAAGTGTCAATCACCACCCATAGGTCACAAAGCTGAGTTGAAACAATCTGTATTGCATAAAGCGCTATAAAAATAAAGGTCAATTGATTTGATTGGTCCTTGAACAATGTTGATGTTGGCTACTGAAAAAAATATGATAACATAAACATAATTTAGTGGTCTGATTCACTGATCTCATCTAGTGTCTAATCTCTGATTGTAAAGGTGATGTGTTATTAACTTAACATTATTTCTTACAGAAACTCTGATTAACTACAGCATGAGCTCCAGCAACTATACGCTGTAGACATTAAACATGAATATTGTATTTTACGCACATTTTTTGATAATTGCTATTTTCAAGATGGATTTGTAAACAACAACAAGCGCTATCGCTTTAGAATAATGGTCCATCATTAATAAGTAACTATGGATGAAGTAATGCAGGACTAATGAGTAGTACTACATAACACTTCAGCTACTACTGTTAACTAATATAGAAAAAAGCTTAACTAATCAGTAAGTAAGAGTAAATTTAGGACTAAGATAGTTTCTTATTAGGTAATCAATAATTACTGAATATGATTGTCATCCCTAATAACTAATAAATAACTATAACAAATTGTAAAGCATTACTAATTAATTACTAATCACAACATTAACGTGTCTGAGATGTTAGCAATTGTCTTTTTTTACTCTCAATGTGTCCAAGGAGAGCCTAACACAGATAGCCTAACACTCAGGACTCATGTTTATACAACCCTGAAGAGTGGACGCCTCAAACGAGGCAGAGCAACGCTCTAACGCATGGTCAGTACCGTAAAGGCTTAGAATGTGCTAAACACAGAGAGAGCCTGACAACCTAGCATACTACACTACCACCAAGCCAAGCTCTAGGAATGGAGGCCTCAACAAGATAATTATCTCTAAGGAGAGGAGGCCTAGCAACACTCACAGCAGCCAATGAGACTCACAACTCACAATTGATATCCCAGTGGAGCTCTGGGAAGTGGAGGCCTTAATAAGAAATCTCTAGTGAAAGGAGGACGAACACCGCTCGCAGTAGCCAAGGAGGCTCTCAGAGAGCATAACAACTTAAACTGCCAAGCACTAGGAGCAGATGCCTCAACATGACTCTCTAAATAGAGAGGAGACCTAACAACGGCCCACGCTCAAGGCTTCTTGCAAGGAGGCTCAGAGAGCCTACCTCTCGCAATTGCTATCCTAGCGGAGCTCTGGGTAGAGCCTAGCGACTCTCACAGCAGCCAAGGAGACTCACAAAGAGCCTAACAACTTAGCAAACATTAGCCGAGCTCTAGGGGCTGAGACCTCATAAGATTACTCTTTTTAGTGAAAGTAGACCTAGCAAACGCCTATGGCTGAACCAAGTCTTACACCTGTCAAAGCTACATAACAGGGTGAGAGACAACACGTGTCACACACACACACACACACACACACACACACACACACACACACACACACACACACACACACACACACATACACGTCTATATTACCAAGAGGGGACTATCACTCTACACTATCCAAGAGGGGACCTGTGTTTCTAGTCATTTTGAAGAAACAAAAATCACATACAAAATTTTCTTTTAAGGTCCTTATTCATAATATAACTTCAAATAAGCATTTTTTTATTTTTTTAAAAATATGCCAAGAGGGGACCTGAACGATGTCTACCTATCCAACAGGGGACCTCCATAGACTCTAATGGAGCTGTGTGTGTTTGTGTGTGACCGATGTCTACCTATCCAACAGGGGACCTCCATTAGTCGGCAGTGGAGCTGTGTGTGAATGTGAAGTGAGCTGGCAGTCAAGTCTGTCTTCATTTTATATATATATATGCCATCTCCACCATTACATGTCTTTACAAATAAATAACATAAATGCAGTTAAGCTTCGTACAGACTATATAATGTGTCAAGTAATAATATGTCTTTTTATAATAACTGTGTTCTTTTGAATGTACTGAGAAGTATTTATTTGTAACCTAAAATATACTTTAATACTTTAATTTATTTTTAAATATATTTATTACACAGTCGCAATAAAGTTACAAGATGTAACATCAAGTAACACACTGCACTTAGTTAGTCCACAAGTCTTCTTGTGCTTTAGTATGTTAGTCAACACATTAAAATAAGTTAACTTGTTTACACAGGCATCTGGTATCACAATAGGCACACACACACAAACACAATATACCTTAGACATAATACCTAATACATTACAGAAAAGTCATTTCTTTAAGAAATTCATTCTCTGTTGTGTCTTCATAATTACAGTATATGATCAGTCCACATCTCTCATTTAAGATTATTGTCAGGTACACCAATGTATTTACATTATTGAATATTACAGGTTATTATTGAATAGTGATTACGTTACACACACACACTGACTCAGGTCCCCTGTTAGATAGTAAATCACGACGCCTGTGTGTTTGCTGTGACATTTCTTATCATCACAAACACACTGTAAAGATTTAGAGTTTTTACAGCAATACCTGAGTTTAAAGGGTTAAATCAAGCAGAAATAGCTCTCTAATGTATTAAATGCAGGTCATTATTGAATAGTGATTACGTTACACACACACACTGACTCAGGTCCCCTGTTAGATAGTAAATCACGACGCCTGTGTGTTTGCTGTGACATTTCTTATCATCACAAACAAACTGTAAAGATTTAGAGTTTTTACAGCAATACCTGAGCTTAAAGGGTTAAATCAAGCAGAAATAGCTCTCTAATGTATTAATTGCAGGTCATTATTGAATAGTGAATATGTTACACACACACTGACTCAGGTCCCCTGTTAGATAGTAAATCATGACGCCTGTGTGTTTGCTGTGACATTTCTTATTATCACAAACACACTGCTAAGATTTAGAGTTTTTACAGCAATACCGGAGTTTAAAGGGTTAAATCAAGCAGAAATAGCTCTCTAATGTATTAATTGCAGGTCATTATTGAATAGTGACTACGTTACACACACACTGACTCAGGTCCCCTGTTAGATAGTAAATCACGACGCCTGTGTGTTTGCTGTGACATTTCTTATCATCATAAACACACTGTAAAGATTTAGAGTTTTTACAGCAATACCTGAGTTTAAAGGGTTAAATCAAGCAGAGATAGCTCTCTAATGTATTAATTGCAGGTCATTATTGAATAGTGATTACGTTACACACACACTGACTCAGGTCCCCTGTTAGATAGTAAATCACGACGCCTGTGTGTTTGCTGTGACATTTCTTATCATCATAAACACACTGCAAAGATTTAGAGTTTTTACAGCAATACCTGAGTTTAAAGAGTTAAATCAAGCAGAAATAGCTCTCTAATGTATTCATGGCAGGTCATTATTGAATAGTGATTGTTACACACACACTCACTCAGGTCCCCTGTTAGATAGTAAATCACGATGCCTGTGTGTTTGCTGTGACATTTCTTATAATCACAAACACACTGCAAAGATTTAGAGTTTTTACAGCAATACCTGAGTTTAAAGGGTTAAATCAAGCAGAAATAGCTCTCTAATGTATTAATTGCCGGTCATTATTGAATAGTGATTATGTTACACACACACTCACTCAGGTCCCCTGTTAGATAGTAAATCACGACGCCTGTGTGTTTGCTGTGACATTTCTTATCATCACAAACACACTGTAAAGATTTAGAGTTTTTACAGCAATACCTGAGTTTAAAGGGTTAAATCAAGCAGAAATAGCTCTCTAATGTATTAATTGCAGGTCATTATTGAATAGTGATTATGTTACACACACACTCACTCAGGTCCCCTGTTAGATAGTAAATCACGACGCCTGTGTGTTTGCTGTGACATTTCTTATCATCACAAACACACTGCAAAGATTTAGAGTTTTTACAGCAATACCTGAGTTTAAAGGGTTAAATCAAGCAGAAATAGCTCTCTAATGTATTAATTGCCGGTCATCATTGAATAGTGATTATGTTACACACACACTCACTCAGGTCCCCTGTTAGATAGTAAATCACGACGCCTGTGTGTTTGCTGTGACATTTCTTATCATCACAAACACACTGTAAAGATTTAGAGTTTTTACAGCAATACCTGAGTTTAAAGGGTTAAATCAAGCAGAAATAGCTCTCTAATGTATTAATTGCAGGTCATTATTGAATAGTGATTACGTTGCACACACACTGACTCAGGTCCCCTGTTAGATAGTAAATCACGACGCCTGTGTGTTTGCTGTGACATTTCTTATCATCACAAACACACTGTAAAGATTTAGAGTTTTTACAGCAATACCTGAGTTTAAAGGGTTAAATCAAGCAGAAATAGCTCTCTAATGTATTAATTGCAGGTCATTATTGAATAGTGATTATGTTACACACACACACTGACTCAGGTCCCCTGTTAGATAGTAAATCACGACGCCTGTGTGTTTGCTGTGACATTTCATATAATCACAAACACACTGCAAAGATTTAGAGTTTTTACAGCAATACCTGAGTTTAAAGGGTTAAATCAAGCAGAAATAGCTCTCTAATGTATTAATTGCAGGTCATTATTGAATAGTGACTACGGTACACACACACTGACTCAGGTCCCCTGTTAGATAGTAAATCACGACGCCTGTGTGTTTGCTGTGACATTTCTTATCATCACAAACACACTGTAAAGATTTAGAGTTTTTACAGCAATACCTGAGTTTAAAGGGTTAAATCAAGCAGAAATAGCTCTCTAATGTATTAATTGCAGGTCATTATTAAATAGTGATTATGTTACACACACACACTGACTCAGGTCCCCTGTTAGATAGTAAATCACGACGCCTGTGTGTTTGCTGTGACATTTCTTATCATCACAAACACACTGTAAAGATTTAGAGTTTTTACAGCAATACCTGAGTTTAAAGGGTTAAATCAAGCAGAAATAGCTCTCTAATGTATTAATTGCAGGTCATTATTGAATAGTGATTATGTTACACACACACACTGACTCAGGTCCCCTGTTAGATAGTAAATCACGACACCTGTGTGTTTGCTGTGACATTTCTTATCATCACAAACACACTGTAAAGATTTAGAGTTTTTACAGCAATACCTGAGTTTAAAGGGTTAAATCAAGCAGAAATAGCTCTCTAATGTATTAATTGCAGGTCATTATTGAATAGTGATTACGTTGCACACACACTGACTCAGGTCCCCTGTTAGATAGTAAATCACGACGCCTGTGTGTTTGCTGTGACATTTCATATAATCACAAACACACTGCAAAGATTTAGAGTTTTTACAGCAATACCTGAGTTTAAAGGGTTAAATCAAGCAGAAATAGCTCTCTAATGTATTAATTGCAGGTCATTATTGAATAGTGATTATGTTACACACACACACTGACTCAGGTCCCCTGTTAGATAGTAAATCACGACACCTGTGTGTTTGCTGTGACATTTCTTATCATCACAAACACACTGTAAAGATTTAGAGTTTTTACAGCAATACCTGAGTTTAAAGGGTTAAATCAAGCAGAAATAGCTCTCTAATGTATTAATTGCAGGTCATTATTGAATAGTGATTACGTTGCACACACACTGACTCAGGTCCCCTGTTAGATAGTAAATCACGACGCCTGTGTGTTTGCTGTGACATTTCATATAATCACAAACACACTGCAAAGATTTAGAGTTTTTACAGCAATACCTGAGTTTAAAGGGTTAAATCAAGCAGAAATAGCTCTCTAATGTATTAATTGCAGGTCATTATTGAATAGTGATTATGTTACACACACACACTGACTCAGGTCCCCTGTTAGATAGTAAATCACGACGCCTGTGTGTTTGCTGTGACATTTCTTATCATCACAAACACACTGTAAAGATTTAGAGTTTTTACAGCAATAACTGAGATTAAAGGGTTAAATCAAGCAGAAATAGCTCTCTAATGTATTAAATGCAGGTCATTATTGAATAGTGATTACGTTACACACACACTGACTCAGGTCCCCTGTTAGATAGTAAATCACGACGCCTGTGTGTTTCTCTCCTCAACCCCCCACTCACAATTTACATTTCAATAAAGGAGACTTGAAAAACCAGTTTGTGAACCACAGGCCAATAGAGCTCAATATACCAATGTGGCAGAACCCTTCTCAAATAAACTAGAGAAGATGCTGGGATTTGCCCTGCCAAATTAAACTAAATTACATTTTTTACAATCGCTAGGCCACATTTCTCAATACTTTGGTCATTTTCAAAATCCTTCACACAGTTCTCCAAACCAACTTTCTGCTTTACATCAGTTATTTCACATTCAAAATCCACAAAAACCAACAAAACACTTCATTCATGTCTCAAATCAAGTGCCAATGATCCACAGTTTAGCTTGCACAGACTGAAGTTGTGATCAATGTGTGAAGAGTTGAAAAAGTTGAAAAAGTGTGTTTATTATTGAGAAATGTTTTGTAAAAGAACATTTTATATCACAGCTTAACTGTGGATCAACATTGCTTTAGCAAAAAATGCATTCAATGGCAACATCTTTCAATTTACCTGAAATCTTTTCTCACTTTGACACAAACACAATCAAAACTTTGTTCTACAGGCCAATTCGCACATCCTTACATGCTGTTTTCAAAAGTGTTAAACTTATGGACAAAACAATAACATAATACAAAACTGAATGAGACAGCAATTTACAACATGTATACAGTAATACTGTAATGCAATTTATACTGCTAAAAAAATCAAACACTATCAAAGCAACTTTGATGAAACTGAACACCAACACAAGTGTTAGGCCATTACCATCCATTCAAAAGAGGAAACTTAGGAATAATGTTGTACTGTACTGTAAGTATGCAGTGAATTATAAGCAGCAGAGAGTGTCATTCTAGTTTTGTAAAGACATTTTAATTGTATAATGTTCCTGATGTTAGTGTTGATGTAAACCTGCGCTGCTAGTGCTCTGGAAGAATGAGTTGATTTGTAAAAGTAAAATTAACTGCTGTGAAGCTGAAAGTTGGTTAGCAAATTTATAAACTCCTCACTCAGTTCTCCTAAATATTGGGAAATATGTCCTAGCGATTGTAATTTCATTTCATCATGTATTTTCAATTTATTTTTGGCAGTGTATTTGGTCTAGGACACAGGTAACAGTAGTGAGGTTCTGTGTCTCACCTGTGAGAGTCTTCATGCATTGAAATGTAAATTACTGGTGGGGGGTTAAGCAGCAAACTCAACACACACACTATTCTCTATTCCAATTTCAAGAGCACATCTAAACCACTAGCCCAAACACATTACAAGTGAAAGCACAAATAAATACAAAAGATATGATACACATGAAATAAACAGTGCTTTTCAGGACGGTCTGTCAGTAGTTGTAATATAACACTGTATTGTCCTCACTGTAAAAAAATAAAATAATTAAATATATATATATATATATATATATATATATATATATATATATATATATATATATATATATATATATATATATTTTTTTTTTTTTATAAGTTAATAATTTTAAAGTTACTTTTTCTCAAAGTGTATGTTCACTTAACTGAACCTACTATGACATAAGCAACTATGTTTACTGGGATACTTCCTATTTTTTTAAAAATAATTTTGTATTAATTTTAGCATTTTAGTTTAGCATTCGTGGACTGTCAGAGATACAGCTTTTGGGGCGTGTGCTTTAGGTGTTCACCCATATAGCACGTGAGTAATGAAGAGCCTTCTGAAGCAAAGTGGCACGTTTGTGTAAGAACAATGTCCATATTTTAAACTTTATAGACTAAACTAACTATTTTTATTGAAATATATTGTGTTTTAGTGTTATTATGAAAAGAGTAACCCCTGACGCTAAGTTTTGTTTAGCTCTATCTTCTCTCTTCAGTGTTTGTCAGTGCACATACGTCAAGGATTCATGGGTGAAGAAGGGTTACTCTTTAAAGTACAACTCCGGTGAGAAATGACCCTAGGGGTAATCAACAGATGGTTACCGAGTAGATCTTTCTCTGGGATGCGTTTTCATGGAAATCAAGTGTAAAGAGTTTTATCTCTAAAAACAGATTTGAGTGACGAACGCTGTGCTAAGTGATGAACTGTGACTTGGAATCTCGGGCCGTTGTTTCCGGAAGAAAGCACTGAACGCAGTAGAGAAAAAAAAAAAGAAAAAAAAGTCCATGTAATTAGATTTCACAAACTTAATTCCTATCGATCAGCTCACTTAGCACAACGTTCGTGGCTCGACTAGTCGAGACTGTTTTCCAAGATGGCTGCAGTCTGTAAACGTGTAATGTACTGTCTTTAGAAAGTATCTTCTTATTAAACCGTTTGTACTCTAACAAGTTCTCAATGCTGCGGTTTGCATGTAGGGATCCTCATTATGCTGCCGTGTTAGTGTGAGGTTATTTTGAGCTTTGTTAGTGGTATTAACTAGCGATTTAATTTCACTTATTCCATGCCCCATAGACAAACATTATAAGCTAATCTGTGTTTAGAGATAAAACTCTTTAAATTCGATTTTCATGAAACCGCATCCCAGAGAACGATCTACTCGATAACCATCTGTTAATTACCCCTAGGGTCATTTCTCACCGGAGTTGTCCTTTAAGCGCAATGTGATTCGTGTGGCACTGAAAACCGAAAGCTAGTATTTTAGTCTATGGATCAGTTACTGTGTGGATCAGTTATATGATGGTTAGATGCACTTTTATGGACCGACAAGGCACTGGCATTTTAAAGCTGGGAAGAGCCAGGACTTTTTTAATATAAATTTAAATAACTCAGATTTTATTCATTTGAAAAAAGAATGTCATATACACTTGGGATGACTTGAGGGTGAGTAAATCATGGGCTAATTTTCATTTGTAGGTGAACTAACTGCTGTAAACTGGGCCCACAAACACAGTAGATCCACACAACCCCCCACACAATTTACATTTTAATAATAATAAATAAGGGAAGACTTGAAAACCTAGGGCCCTATAATTTCCGCGATCACGGAATCGCGGACGGAATCGCGGAATTGGCATATTAACGCGGAATCTGCATATAAACGCGGAATCTGGTGTTAACGCAGATTTCCCCGGAATTTTACATATTTGTAATGAAATTCTGTGTCGTGTGGGTGGAGAACGTATGTCTGAGGAAAGTGCAGACCGGGGGAAGCAAATCTTCGCGACACAACCCCTACCGTCATTTCAGCTCGCCCTTCAAAACAATGAAAGTATGGCAAAGTTGGTCTCCACGGCTCTGCTTTCGGCAGCGAAAAAGTTAAGAAACTCGACGCTAACGGCGGTTTCACACTGCACGCGCAGGCGGCGCAGAACCTTTCCATATGGAGAGCGTGAGCCGCGCTCGTGTATTGCACAGACAGACAAATATTGTCCATTCTGTCAGATTTTCCTGTGTTCTGCTCGACCCCTGTCATCTCGTGCTTTGATTTATAATGTGCACATTAGGCAGCAATGCATATCTGCTGCAAATGCGACCGTTTTCCCCTCTGTTAGTCTGTTCCAAACATGCATTTAACATGCTGTATATGGGTAGTTTACATGATAAGTAACCTTAAAGTTAAAATTAAGCATCTAGTTTTAATCATTTAAAGGGGCCTTTGAAGTTGGGGGAAAAAACTTCAAGCAGTGTTGTGTTTTTGTGTATTTTTATTTTTCACAGCTCTGGATATCATTATGGTGATTGTTAAACACACAAAACAATTCACTACATGATTTCATGGTGCAATGTTTTTTTTTATGTTAATTTTCAAATTTAAATGTTTTACTTAATAGTACTTAAGAGTACTGTAAAATATGATTCTTATGATTTTTTTTTTTTTAGTTCTTTTTAAAAAAAAAATGTACTTGAAAGAAAAAGCTAATGGAGCACTTTCATTTTAACTTATATAAACTATTATAATTTATTTTACCGGAAAGTTTAAAGCTAATAACCATTAATATTTGAAGTATTTGAAGTGCAGTGTTATGTCAAATATCATATTTGTCCTAAAAACTAAATGTGATGTTTGTTACCTCGATAAATTTAAGGTCATTCCTATTTTTTGTTTTATGTTGTATTATATTAACATTAAAAGCAAACTCACCAAAATTACAGTAAAGGGTAAAAAAACTGAATTACCAAACATTTTAACGGAAAAAAAGGAATCTGCAAAAATTAAAACGGAAAAAACGGAATTTGGGAAAAAATAAAACAGATTTTATAGGGCCCTAAAAACCCAGTTTGTGAACCAAAGGCCAACCTAGAGGAAAGGAAAATCAAACCTGAGATCTCCTTCTCAACTCACATCTTTCTCCTAGACAGAAATGAGATCAAGTGAACATCAAATTTAGACATAAGGCTAAGTCTCCTGCTCCTCACATGTTTATCCTCAGACAAAAAATGACATTCTCTCATGTTTATCTCCACTAAAGTTTCATAAGAGATCTCAACAACATCACATACTATGCTCTGATTTGTCTCCTTGGCTAGAGAGACTGGATTGCTCATATGTGTCTCCTCTAAAGTTTCAGAAGGGATCTCAACAGTATCGCATGCTGTACTCAGACTTTTTTCTTCAGCTAGATACTCTGGAACTCTCACTTTTATCACCTCTAAAAAGTTTCATAAAAGATCTCAATAACATCACACAGTGTGCTCAGAATATTCTCCTTAGTCAAAGTCTCTGGCACTCTCAAATTTGTCAAACAAATGTTGGTCACTTTTTCAAAACTCTTCACAGAGTGATCACAACTTCAGTCTGTGCAAGCTAAACTGTGGATCATTGGCACTTGATTTGAGACATGAATTAAGTGTTTTGTTAGTTTTTGTGGATTTTGAATGTGAAATAACTGATGTGAAGCAGAAAGTTGGTTTGGAGAACAAGTTTTGAAAATGACCAAAGTATTGAGAAACGTGGCCTAGCGATTGTAAAAACTGCAATTTAGTTTAATTTGGCAGGGCAAATCCCAGCATCTTCTCTAGTTTATTTGAGAAGGGTTCTGCCACACTGGTAGTTTGAGCTCTATTGGCCTGTGGTTCACAAACTGGTTTTTCAAGTCTCCCTTATTGAAATGTAAATTGTGAGTAGGGGGTTGTGGGGGTTGAGGAGAGAAACACACAGGCGTCGTGATTTACTATCTAACAGGGGACCTGAGTCAGTGTGTGTGTGTAACGTAATCACTATTCAATAATTACCTGCAATTAATACATTAGAGAGCTATTTCTGCTTGATTTAACCCTTTAAACTCAGTTATTGCTGTAAAAACTCTAAATCTTTACAGTGTGTTTATGATGATAAGAAATGTCACAGCAAACACACAGGCGTCGTGATTTACTATCTAACAGGGGACCTGAGTCAGTGTGTGTGTAACATATTCACTATTCAATAATGACCGGCAATTAATACATTAGAGAGCTATTTCTGCTTGATTTAACCCTTTAAGCTCAGGTATTGCTGTAAAAACTCTAAATCTTTACAGTTTGTTTGTGATGATAAGAAATGTCACAGCAAACACACAGGCGTCGTGATTTACTATCTAACAGGGGACCTGAGTGAGTGTGTGTGTGTAACGTAATCACCAGGGATGGAAATTAACTTTTTTGTCCACCGGCCACAGTGGCTGGTGGATTTCAAAATCTACCAGCCACTCAATGTTTTTACCAGCCACTTTCTTGTTTATAACCGACAATGTGTAACTGCACGTGAAAATTAATACTACAAGCTCTACACTACTTAAGCTGTTTATTTAATCTAAAATCTCAATGAAATACTGAATTTTTTTTCTTTCACTCTAATACACACACAAACCATGAACTGATATACATTTCATTAAATGAGTAGGGCTCTGTGTGCTCTTTTTTTTTTTTTTTTTACCTGGATGTGGCATTTGGATGATTTGTGATCTTTTATGGCTTCCAGTTTTAGGTTTTTAGTACCAACAATGAAACGACTAGTTTTGGCATCTCCTGAAGCGTGTTGACGACACACCGAGCAGAACATTGTCAGTAGGGATGCACCAAAATAAAATTTATTGGCTGAAACCGAAGCACTAAAAGAAATTTAGCCAATTATCCATTGCATTTATGGCTAATGCTATGACTGTGATTTATTATTTGAAACTTTAATATTAATTAATGCAATTGCAATGCCTTGATTTTTAGTAAAGTTACAATTACAAATTATGCAAATATTTATTTAGCACATTGCAACAACCCACAGTATAAAATTAAATTCAAACTAAAATGTTTAACTTGACCTCACACGTGTACATTAAATAATAATGTACAGGTCTACTGGCCTGCAGAAAGGTAAAGAAATTGAATAAAGTAATCAAATGTAAAATAACTGCATATTTAACTGTTTAAATGAAAGATTAATCCTTAATAAACTTACAAAAGCTATTCAATCAAGAGCAGTGAGTGATGTCCTTTTGTTTGACATTAAACAGAGTAAAGGCGACTTCCCCTTTAAGACCTAATAGAGGGATATGCGTCATCTTTCACGACTGTATAAAGTTCACTTAAGGCATATTCAGACTATGTCTGCTAGAATACTCATCAAGATGAACATGTTGGCATACTTTTTGTGTGAGTTTGTCTGTTTAAGCACAAGACTCGAAAGATAACTCAATATTTGCGCGCTGTGAGACGGGTGCGCGCTTCCGGATGACAGTGACGGCGCGAGCGCGAGTTCTTATTCGCGTCTTCTGGCACTACATCCGGGTAATGACGGCGAAAACGACTGGTCATATTCGGACATACGGCCGCACTCGCATGCACTGAACACAGTTTATAAAGAGGGGAAACAGTATGCTATTTTTATTTACCCGCCACGGTGGCCGGTAGGTGAAGCGAGTTTACCCGCCACAACTCAAAATCACCCGCATTTGGCTGGTGGCGGGTGCTAATTTCCATCCCTGGTAATCACTATTCAATAATGACCTGCAATTAATGCATTAGAGAGCTATTTCTGCTTGATTTAACCCCTTAAACTCAGGTATTGCTGTAAAACCTCTAAATCTTTACAGTGTGTTTATGATGATAAGAAATGTCACAGCAAACACACAGGCGTCATGATTTACTATCTAACAGGGGACCTGAGTCAGTGTGTGTGTGTAACGTAATCACTATTCAATAATGACCTGCAATTAATACATTAGAGAGCTATTTCTGCTTGATTTAACCCTTTAAACTCAGGTATTGCTGTAAAAACTCTAAATCTTTACAGTGTGTTTGTGATGATAAGAAATGTCACAGCAAACACACAGGCGTCGTGATTTACTATCTAACAGGGGACCTGAGTCAGTGTGTGTGTACCGTAGTCACTATTCAATAATGGCCTGCAATTAATACATTAGAGAGCTATTTCTGCTTGATTTAACCCTTTAAACTCAGGTATTGCTGTAAAAACTCTAAATCTTTGCAGTGTGTTTGTGATGATAAGAAATGTCACAGCAAACACACAGGCGTCGTGATTTACTATCTAACGGGACTCGACTCAGTGTGTGTGTGTAACATATTCATTATTCAATAATGACCTGCAATTAATACATTAGAGAGCTTTTTCTGCTTGATTTAACCCTTTAAACTCAGGTATTGCTGTAAAACCTCTAAATCTTTGCAGTGTGTTTGTGATGATAAGAAATGTCACAGCAAACACACAGGCGGCGTGATTACCTATCTAACAGGGGACCTGAGTGAGTGTGTGTGTGTAACGTAATCACTATTCAATAATGACCTGCAATTAATACATTAGAGAGCTATTTCTGCTTGATTTACCCTTTAAACTCAGGTATTGCTGTAAAAACTCTAAATCTTTGTAGTGTGTTTATGATGATAAGAAATGTCACAGCAAACACACAGGCGTCGTGATTTACTATCTAACAGGGGACCTGAGTCAGTGTATGTGTGTAACGTAATCACTATTCAATAATGACCTGCAATTAATACATTAGAGAGCTATTTCTGCTTGATTTAACCCTTTAAACTCAGGTATTGCTGTAAAAACTCTAAATCTTTACAGTGTGTTTGTGATGATAAGAAATGTCACAGCAAACACACAGGCGTCGTGATTTATTATCTAACAGGGGACCTGAGTGAGTGTGTGTGTAACGTAATCACTATTCAATAATGACCTGCAATTAATACATTAGAGAGCTATTTCTGCTTGATTTAACCCTTTAAACTCAGGTATTGCTGTAAAAACTCTAAATCTTTGCAGTGTGTTTGTGATGATAAGAAATGTCACAGCAAACACACAGGCGTCGTGATTTACTATCTAACGGGACTCGACTCAGTGTGTGTGTGTAACATATT